>NC_046662.1:108431852-108433360 GCF_010883055.1 Belonocnema kinseyi | reverse complement strand
GCGATTTGACAACGATCAAGATGTTGAGGAATTCGTGCACAATTGGTTGATGACTCGACCTCAAAGTTTCTACGAGCAAGGAATTAACAAGCTTCCAAACCGTTGGAAAAAATGTGTATTATAGGATTAATTAGAAATTAATCGTTTATATTGGTTAAGTTGGAAAATCGTTTGTTTATAGAACATTAATCTTTATGGTTAAAAATTCACCTTTCCCTTCAAAATTTAACAATTTTGTTGAAAATTAGTTGTTTTTTTTCTTGTTCGATCCATTTTTTTTATCACAGTTTTTATCTAGAAATTAAACTGTTCCATTTTTGATTGAAACTTTATCCTGTACATTGTATTAGTTAAAACATCAATTATTTGATAGAAAATTAATTAATTTTTTTTCGGTTATAATTTTTTTTTTAATTGAAAGAATTTTAAAATAAAATGTTTTTTTTTTAAATTTATTTTAAGGTACTTAAAATTGAAAAATAATTGATTTTATATGATGATTCTGAATCCGTTCAAAATTAAAGAATTAATAGATATATTTTATGAAATTATTTTAAAATATTATTTCAGTCTAAAAAAATTGTATTTTTAACCCATTCAATTTGAAATTTTTTAATTAAAAAAAGGATAATTTCGTTAATTATCAACAATATTTGACCATTCATTTGAAATAATCCATTACAAGAAACTGTTAAAAACTATAAAAATTTGAACAGAATGGTTTGAAACAGAAGGTCTTGAATTGTTAAATTTGTAATGAGCTAAATTTTACGTTTGAACACTACAATTTTGATTTAAAAAAAGATTCAAAATTAATGTAAAACTTGAAATTATTTCAAATAATTTGAAACACGATGTAGATTTTTGCAGATTTAAAAAAAAGCTTTTTGAGAATTATAAAATATTTAAAAAGAATAACAGTGGCTGAACAGTCACCAGTGTATGAACACTAGTGCGAAAAATATATAAATATAACCTTTCAAAGTTAAAGTCTCTATGAATTTCTATATATTTGAAATCTTAAAGCAATTTTGAAGAGTTTAATATACAATTCACTGCAGTAAATTCTTGTAAATAATTTTTTAAATTTCTTGAATGTGAAGCATCATCGATTATGGAGAGAGATGGTGAGAAAGTCGTCGATCACTATAAGGTACGTGGCTAAGCAACTCCTTGTTTACACTATTATTATTACACCATTAAGCCATTTCCCTTTCGGGGTAGGCGTGACTCACTCGGCAGGGGAAAGGAGTAGTGTGTGGATGGGATAGAGATTTTTCAGATTGATCCAGAATTCTCGTGCTATTTATGTAAATAACACGTTCGTTCCGCAACACTGCTCCGACCCAGGTTGCTGATCAATCTCTCTAGCAATCACCCTAAGCGAAGAACCTCACGAAACCGTCATGTAAGGTTCCCCACTTGGGTCCATTAATAGCTAAGGTCTTTGTTTCAGGCGTCGTTCACTCTACTGACACTCTTTTTATTAACTATTTTCCGCCATACTT
>NC_046662.1:108428065-108431752 GCF_010883055.1 Belonocnema kinseyi | reverse complement strand
CTGAGAGACGGGTTTTGGCTTTCACAGGACCGGCTTCGTCTTTCCTTCGCCATTCTTTACTCGCCATCTTGGACTCGGGAGTGTAACGATGCACCCATGTTTTATCACATGTCACGATATGCTTCAAAAAAGTCTCTCCCTCCCGCTGAAATCAATTCAGATGTCTCTTACTGATTCGCAATCGGATGCTTTTTTGATCTTCGTTCAATAACTTTGGGACCCATCGGGCACAGATTTTTTTGAAGCCAAGATGATTTTTAATGATTGTTTGAGCGCTTCCATAGCTAATGCCCACCTGTAAAGCGATTTCATGAATAGTGAACCGCCTGTCACTTTCAATAAGGTCACGAACTGCACCAATGTTATCGCCAGAGACACTTGATCTTGGACGTCGATTATGACTCTCATTTTCCACACTTTCTCGTCCACTTTTAAACTTTTTGGCCCAATTAAACACTTGAGTTTTAGACAGAGTATCATCCCCATACTGATCCTTCAATCGAGTCAAAATTTCGCACGGTTTAACGCCTTCTTTAGTTAAATACTTTATTATAACCCGTTGTGCAACGGACGCTGGAACCTGTTGCTCACTCATAGCTGTACTGCCGAATTGACTGAGTCAAACAGCTCACCAAGCGTTTTACCCACTCCTAATACACTACATTACAAGAAGCTACACTGTGAGAGTGCTTGCGATTGGCTAAGAAAAGTATTTGTAAAATTCCGGTTTATATTTGATCCACCCTCGTAGTTACATTTTCAGATAAAGATGAATAATTTTTAACAGAAAAAATTAATTTTCAACATAGTTGTTAAATTGTCAACCATTACTGGAAATAACGCAACCTCAAAATAAACGCCTATAAAGAGGCGCGCGAAGTATTCAAATCATGAGAATCGGCAGCATCGAAATCTGGAAATATTAAAATCTCAATCTCTTCATTTTATTTCAAAGCAGATAGATATATAAATAGAACCGCCGAAGTGTTCCGACCGGCAATAGTGCACCCTCGAGATTTCAAATTCAGAAGAGGAGAAATGGGTTGCGCGCGCAAGCCAGTCATTTACATCGCCTCCTACTATATTTACACGGACATAGACCTGTGATAGTATTGGACCACGTCTCGTTTCAGATCTGGGATCACTGTCTTTGGGTCTGCTGGGTTGACAGGCGCATGACTCATGATGCCTAATGCAATCCTTTAGTGCGTTTCGTCTTAGATTTGGAATACGCGAGTGAAGTTTTTAAAGTTGAAATTGTGCTTTGTGAAGTTATCAGCGATGGAGGTATTGATAGTTTTAATTTGTATGTGTTGTGTCGTGAGTGTGCACATTGATGCAACGTTAGGGTTATGTTTTCTCGGGTTACGGCACGGTAACCATTTATACAGTTATTATAACCCAGGTAGTTGGATGAGGCAGCCATCCCGCCGCTTCACCGCACCAACTCAGTTGGCTAACACAACCAACACTACCGTGTCCATTAAAAGTGGATGCCTCAGCCAACTAAGTGGATGGCGCCCCAGCGTCCAACAAAGTTGGCCATAGCAACCAAATTACGGGTCAACCTATCTAATCATTTCTGTGAGTGTCCTCTACACTTTTTAAAAGGTTTCATCCCATCGAGTTAATATTTGCATGTATTGTCGGAAAAACATAATTGTCTATTTCTTTATTATCACTAAGTGTATTTGTTCCGAGATTATTTTTTAAATATTTTGGTACGCTTATACAACTTAACATTTATTTTATATTACACGTCCCGTGTGGAAAAAGCCCCGCTGAGACCTCTTAGGGTGAGGGCCCCTAGCGGGGGCCCTGCATAGATGTTCCACGCGTGGGAATTCTATGAGGGCCCCCGTCAAGGCCCAGCTCGTTTGCGCTCACGGATAAACGATTTAAATTTCGAAGTCCAAATGGTGAGTTTATTTTCAATACCACAAATTTTAATGTTTCGTGAGTTCAGACTTACAAGCGATGCATTTCTATCAAAAATTGGATGACACTTTTTTGGAATTCGTAATCGCACAATTTGGATGTTCCCTAGGGACCCCGCAGAGGTCCCAGCTCGGTTGCCCTCACGGATAAACGATTCAAATTTCGAAGTCCATAGGGTGAATTTTTTTCAATACCACAAATTTTAAGGTTTCATGAGTTCACACATACAAGCAATGCATTTCTGTCAAACATTGAATGACTCTTTTCTGAAATGCGAACTCTTACAATACGGATGTTCCATAGGGGCCCCCGCAGGGGACCCAGTTCGGTTGCCCTCACGAATCAACGATTAAAATTTCAAAGTCCAAAGCACATATATTTTTTTGACACTACTAATTTTAAGGTTTCATAGGTTCAGACTTGCAAACAGCGAATTCCTGACAAAAATTCGATAACACTTTTTTGAAATTCGAACTCCGACAATATGGATGTTCCATAGAGGCCCCCGCTGGGGGGCAGCTCGATGGCCCTCACGGTTCAACGATTAAAATTTCTAAGTCGGAAGGTTAAATATTTTATATCCTAAACAATGGACATAAAAAAATACTTTTTAAAATATGATTCATGCATTCTAAAATTTTTAAAAACTATAAATACATCTGTCCCGAAAACAACTTTTTTCCTGCTTCTTCTTAAGAAAAAAATTATAAGTTTCATCTTTTATGAAAAATTTAAAATGTTAATAAAAAAAAAATACATTTCCGGCCATGGCAAAAAGTTTTAAAGTAGTCTACAACGTGAAAAAACAAAATATTACGCGAAGAAAAGTGGTAATCGATTCAAATTATTTATTTAATAATAATTTTATTGATATTCCTGCTAACAGTTCGTGTATTTTACATTTACAAAACGTCATATAATAAGAAATAATTAGAAAAAGAGAGCTTAAAATTTGGTACTTTAACTTTTCTGAATTGTAGCTTATAAGGATGGCTTTTTCATCGAGTTTCAACTTGTCGCATTTGCGCAGTGGTTAGCACTCCTGACTATCAGGCAATAGATTTAGGGATAGATTATGTAGGTTCGATACCCCGTAGCGTTAGAAATTTTATTTGTAATATAGTGTTTAAAAATGTAATGTATCTATTCACTCTAAACAGGACTATTAATATTTGCAGACAAAATACTCGCAATAAATTAATATTTATTTTTTAAATAACTTTATTGTATAGCAGTACGGTACTAGTTAGAACTGACACAGTACTGCCGCCCACGGTGAATTTCCTATTGGAATAGTACTGTGGCAGTAGCGATATCCAGTGCTGGCCCAACACTAACAGCTTAGTACAAAATAGTGTTATCGTCCCAGAGATATGCCAGTACGGGTGCCAGCACTGCAAAAGAAAACCAAGAGGGCTTTCATGGTGGCAACCATAAAGGATCCATGAGGGAAGCCCATGTTGGGCCCTAATGAATTAGCATGCAGACGTAGTTGAGGCAAAATGGAAATTGCTATTAAAAAGAAAGGAACACGTTCTGTACACTGACGCTTACGCGAAAATGAAGATAAATATTGATAACAGTGTAACAGAATAAAAAAATATTTACAACAATGCGAAATATGGTCTTAAATAATATATTGTTGATCTAAGACAGCGCTCGTGATTTTTTCGGATAGAAAGATTAAAAAGTAAGGAGACATAGGGAGAATGAGAAAAACCGTAGCCACACCGCGTTATTTTTTAAAGA
>NC_046662.1:108419379-108427965 GCF_010883055.1 Belonocnema kinseyi | reverse complement strand
AATTGTCCAGGGGTGGTCCCGAAGGAATTAACCCCCAAGCGGAGGTGTGAAAACCATGCCGAAAGCTGAATGGCACCTGGGTGAGGTGTCTAGAACGGTGACCCTGGGATACCGGGCGACCTTTCAGAGCACGCAGCCTTATCCTTGCATGCGGGGCTCTAAAAGGATGGACGAATTCCTTTCCCTAGCTTCTCGTGGGAACAACAATGAGAACACCAAACATAGTTGTGGTAAGTGCGGTTTAAAACAACAGAACGCGCAGGGCTCCCGACAATGTGTCGGCCAACAATGCCGACCAATCTAGAGCTGGGTGTGCCAATGAAAATGGAATCAATGCGATGGAACGGCGGGATCTCGCAACCTTTAGGTGGACGGAGCGACTGAATCACGACTTGCTAGAGTGCTACGATGCAAGTGTGGCCCCTGAACAGGGTTACATAGCACGGCTGCATGCTCTGTGGTGCGAGAAACACCCGGAGCTATCGCATTTTTCGCAGCAACATCTGCGAAACCATGGTGAACTACTCCGAAAAAGGGGCTATGTAAGCGGAACGCCTACTCTACCACAGCTAGAACAAGCCGGCAACAGAGAAAAAGAGGCGACACTAAGAACAACCGCGGGCAGGCATCCAATAGAGGAAGAACGATGCTTTATGAACCGGAGAAACATCAACAACAAGGTTTCTCTCAAGCCTAAAGATCTGACTGAAATGGATGAAGAGCTTCGTGGACATTTTTCCAGAGAATCCGACCTCTGGGCAAGACAGTACGCGTCCCCCATTCAGTGTGTGATTGACTACATCACATCTGGCAGGAATTTTACCCCCAAGATTCGAAAGTTCGCGCGCGAACTCCAGACCCGTTATCACACAGAGACCTCGGCCCATGTAAACGACAGGTATATTATTTTTTAAAGTTTTCAATGCTGCACCGTTAAAAACTTTAAAAAATAATATACTGAGAAAACTATATCGCACAAATTACAATATATCGTAATTCCTGCCCTATATATCGTAATTATTGCATTATAATAGCGCAAAATCGTGATATTGTACATTGCAAGTATTTACATTATATACCGCATAATTGTGCAATCTATAACGTAAGAAATGGGGATTCCCATCCGTCAGTTAAATTTTGCGTTTTTGCTAAATTGTATTAAGTAAGTTATAATTCGTCTACAATAATGTGATTTATTTCGGAGGAAATATATCAGTAAGTACATTTTTTTTTGCTTTTTCTGTCGTAGATTCTACATGTTTTACTGAAATTTGCTCACTTCAGTGCGACGCCGTGATTGTTTTGAATCTAGAGTCCCGATTTATAGCTCGAACTGACTCATACTCTGCCTTTTTCCCATTGCTGCTAAGGACGCCGTAGCAGATGACATCAACAAATTTTAACTTCATTTTTGTCTGTGGTATTAGTGCATTATAATATCGTACAAAGCTCCGGGATCTGATTAGACGTTATCATATTGCGCTTTCTTGCAATATAGAGGTTTTGCAATGTCATTGTGCGATTTTTTTTCTCCGTGTGCCAGAAAAAGTATTGAGATTACTCCGTGAATTTCTAATGTAAATTTTAACGTATAATACGAATTTCAATAATTTAAAAGTTGGTTTTGCTGTTTTTTTAATTTCTTAAAAAGGAACCGAATGGGGACACAGTGGGGTCTTTACGGGTACTTTGTAGAGCTTTAGTGCTTTAGCCCCGCTCCATAGACTTCGAAAAGAGCTAAAATCATACATGTGTCATAAAAACTATCTTATGGAAATAACTTATGTAAACTTAGTAAAAAAATATCACATATCGTATTATGCCATACGTGGCGAGACTCATTTTGTTAGAGTGAAAAATAATGCACTAATTTGAAATAATTATATATGAAATTTAAGAAACTGGGTCATTCATATATTGAATTATTTTCCGAAACAATCTAATTTCCGAGAATTGACGGCTGAGAGAATTTAAGACGCGCCAGCGCAGGTAGCCACAGGTTATATTGGTAAAATGTTATTATAAGTTCGTACTTACCGAAAACGTGTTGCTCTAATATAGATAGAGGTATTAAGATAAAAACGCACAATTCAAATTGATCAATGTTTAAAATTGAGCTGCCAGATCGAATAAGCGCACATAAAGTTTTTTATTTTTCTAATTAAAGCCAAAAACGGGCTTTTTTGTAAGAATCAATTTTAATTCATTTTTCACTTCAACTGGAAATCAATCCGTCAGTTTTTAGGATTTTTCAATCAAATTTTCAGGGAATGTAGTTCGAAATATCCCTCGACGGATAGAGCAAAAGTAATTAAAAAATTTACTTAAACAAAATGGTTGTAAATTTTTTTTATGCATAGCGCTTATCGGACTTCTCTAATTTCTAGCGTTTGTAGAGGGATGTTGAGATATATTTATTATGTGTAGATATGTGTAGAGCGCTGTAGAGTGATTTTCAGATCCGATTATTAATACAGTTTCCCGGTGCTAAAAATAAAAACTTTTCAAGGGAGCAGGTAATATCAAAGTATTATGCATAAATAAACAATAGTACATAATGTAAAATAAATTATTTATTTAATATTACGTACATTAGTAAAAGATCGAGAAAGTATAATTATTTGTCATTCCTGTTGTAATAGAACGTTAGTATTTATTAGCTATTTATTGGGTTAATATTTATTGGTCAATTATCGGCAAAAACCTTCGCGAAACCCGAGGCAAATAGTGCGAACAAAACGTGAAATTCTCGGCTGCATCTAACTGTATCGCGCATCATCAACCGGTAAATTCAAATTTGAATTCAACTTCTTTTTCAAATAAAAGATGAGTGATCGAATCTTAAATTGATTTCTGCACTGTTTTATCGCAAATATATCATTGCGTATACCATTTTTTATATTAAACGTTAAACTTTTAAAATTATTTCGATGAAAATTTAATATTGAATAAAATCACTCCAATATAATTTTGCCAAGAAACGCGTCCTAATCTTTCTGATTTTTATTAAGCAATGCCTTCTGATCGGCCCACCTAGTGAAATGATTACGCTGGGCCAAGGTTTTTGCCAACCATCGGCCCGAAATGAGGACCCAAGATTGGGTCAGTAAGTTTAACGAGTTCGGCATAGCCTTGGGCAACAAGGCAGGGACAACTTTGTTTTCAAGTAAAGGACCGACAGTGTATGGAGGCGATGGACTAACCTTATTACCTGTAGTTAGCCCAACTAGTGAAATGATAACGCTAAGCTGAGGTTTTTTTCGACTATCGGCCCAACATGAAGAATCAAGATTGGTCCGGTGAGTTTAACATGATCGGTATAGCCTTGGGCTACAAGGCAGGGGAGTTTTATTTTTTAATAAGGAAATGACAGGGTATGGAAGCAATGGAACAACCTTGTTACCCGTAGTCGGCCCAACTAGTGAAATGATCACGCTGGGCCACGGTTTTCGCCGACCATCGGCCCAAAAAGAGGGCCCAATATTGGGCATGTGAGTTTAAAGAAATCGGCATAACCTTAGGCTACAAGGCAGGCAAAAATTTGTTTCTCAATAAGGGACGGACAGTGTATGGAAGCAATGGACCAACCTTATTATCCGCAGTTGGCTTAACCGTCCGCCCAAGTTGGGGGCCCGAAATTGGGCCACTGTGTTAAAGAAGATCGGTGTAGCGTTGGGATACAATGCAGGGACAACTTATTATCTTAATAAGGGAGCGACAGTGTATAAAAGAATTCGATCAACCTTTTAGCCGCAAGTCTGCCCATTCAAACGACAAACTCATTACGTTGGGCCAAGGGTCTAAGACCAAGATTGGTCTTAGAACAGAGCATGCCTTTCAAAAAAGGCAATGGTTTTTCCTACAAAATATATACAACTTGTCTATTAAGTTGACATTCAGAAAAATGTTATTTCGACAAGTTAGTTTCGTAGATTTCACGATAAAAATCTATTCATCTTAATTTGTGGATTCTGTTAACATTAAAACCTAAAACTTTATACTATTAGGCTAAATTCAGATTAACTTAACAGTTAAAAGAAAATAGATTTAAAATATATAAAAAATAATAATCTTTACTTAAATCATTTTTAAAAATTGTTTAACAAAAAAAAATAAAATTCTTATTACTTTTCTTTGTTTGATTCAACTATATTGCTTTTTCAAAACTTTCTGATCTTGCGAAGAATCGCTAATTATATTAAAATAATTAATATAGATTTTATATCCTTCAATCAATAATAAATTTGAAAAAAGCTATTTTTAAACGAACGTTAATATTCTGGAATTTTCCAGAATTTACAAATTTCCCGTGAAGTTTGAGTAATTCTGTGAGCAATTTTAAAAGATATTCACGAGTTTTGAAAGAATTTAACATAATTTTAAACTTGAATGGTTTTCAAAAAGTTTAAAACAAAATGGTGACATACATATTAGAAGCTTTATAGGAATTTTGAAAGGTTGCAAGGAAATAAATCAAATAAACAAGAGATAATTTGAAAAGATTTTTTATTTTATAAAATTAATGTGCAGAGATACTTACAGAATACTTTTAAATATTTTCAGAACTTTTTAAACAGAGCCTGACAGATTTTAAGCATTTTTTTATTTTTCAGACTTTGACGAACATTTGATTGAAATTGATCAAATAATTTTTAATTGGTCCCGAACTTTTTAAGGTTCTAAATATCTTTTAAATTGACTTGAATTTTCTCTACTATTTTGTTAAATCAGTTGAAAGATAAAAACTTATTTCAAACTTTCTAATTGTTTCTGGCGAATCTGAAATCTTGAATAAAATTTGGATTTTCTTAAATAGCTTAGAAAAATTATATTTATATACAGTTCTACACTAGCTGATAATATTTATTTTCTGGTTCTCAGATCTCAAAATCTTATTTTAGCTCAAATTCAAGTGTATAAAATCACTAAAAAAATAAATAGTTATTCGGAATTTTTATCTTGTATGAGAAATAATTTCACCCCGAAAATCAAAAAATTACAGGCCCAGACAGAGCGCGATTGATGATGATAGTAATAAAAATTAACACAATTATGAAAGCGTTATGGCATAATTCAATAATGTTAAATTAATCCTTTCTATTTTAGCCTAAGAATTCAGAAGACAAAGTCATATTTCTTCGTGCGCAAGGTAATCATTTTTTTAAACTTATAAATAATACATCTTGCCGAATGAACAAAGAAATACAAGAATCTGAATTTCAGTAGAGAAAGACGGTTGACTTTCAGATGTAACCAAAAAGATCATTCGCCAGTTGAAAGTCAACTGATGAATATAACATGACATTAAGTAACGTGCTTGGTTGAAAGTCAACTGCTTTGTGTACGTAAAATGTACGAGGTGTGTTCAAAAAATAAGGTGACTTTATGGTTTTCTCAAAAAATATTCATTTATTCCTCAATATTTATGTTGTCCCCTTCAAAGTAATCCCCCTCAGATATAATACACTTGTGCCAACACTTTTTCCAATCATCGAAGCACTTCTGATAATTATTTTGTGGTATAGCCTTGAGTTCTTTCAGCGATGCAGTTTTTATCTCCTCAATCGTTGAAAATCGACGTCCTTTCATGGGTCTCTTCAGTTTTGGGAAAAGAAAAAAGTCTCTGGGGACCAAATCGATACGCCAACATCTTCAGCAACTTCTCTGATGGTAATTCGGCGATTTTTCAACACCATTTCATCCACTGCTTGAACGTTTTAATCTGTTTTTGACGTGCTGGGACGTCCAGGGCGAGGTTCGTCTTCGACTTCCTCTCGGCCTTCTTCGAACAGCTTGTACCACTTATACACATTTTTCTTACTCAGAGTAGACTCACTGTATGCAACTGTCAACATTTCAAGAGTTTTAGAGCACTGGATTCCATTTTTCACACAAAACTTAATGCAAACTCTTTGCTCCATTTTTTTCGAAAGAAGAAAATCGCCGAACACACCAAAACCTTCTAACCTTTTACGCCTCTGCCAGAAAAACAACACGAGCTATATAGTCAAAACTGTGAACATATGATCGTGACGAGTGTACAAACACAACAAAACAAAAGATTTAAAACTTGAATGTACGTAGCCCGCGAAAATTGAAAAGTCACGTTACTTTTTGAACACACCTCGTACCTTATAAGTTAATTTAAGACAGAAAGATTGTTGACTTTCCGTCAACGCGTGCATGTGAAATGAAACTTATAGGTTAATTTAAGTCAGCTGGTTGTTGAAATACTAAGTACAGAATGTAAATATTTAATCCTTTTTTATATAGTCTTTTACCACATATGAACGATTATTCTATTCATAATCAAAATCCGTTATAGATCTGAGTACATATATCGAAACAGGAAACGTTGACGAAACGACTATACCATGAACTCAGTGTTGATCGATACTTTCTAGCCAGCGCTATCGACACAAATTGAATTTCAGAGCGCGCGAATGAAAATCATCCTAAACTCAACATACCTGTCAGTTAATCATCATATTAATCGTATATCAGATAGGAGACACTGCACTTAAGTTCCATTTCTGGTTGAAATTAAGTGACTTACTTAATTTAATGAAAAAACGAAATTCATCTAGATTTAAAATTCATCGTCTTGTATTACTGTGAACTCTCTATATCTCATACAGAAATAATGTGGAAGCCCTATGGCTCTCTAATCATTTAATTACAAAATTTCGCGGAAAGCGAAGTTGCTTTTGGAATACATACTTTGAAGCTGATCTGTTTTTCGATAATTTTCCACTATCTGTTTCGGTATTTGACACGAGCCTCTACGACATCTAGCATGATATTTTGAGAAAACTGTCATGTTCGTTATTTTAGATATTTAAATGAATAATTGAGATTAAACTGCGGCAACGCCTTACAATTTTTGGCTTCTGGTTGCCAATAAAATAAAATTCAGAAGAGTTTCTTAATATATTGCATACTGGTTCAGAGTTTAGATTTCCGCGTTCATAAATTCATCACCTGCACGTCAAATGCAGGTTGAATTTAATGTGTTTGTACCTTGTTGTTTTCAGAAAGTTATAAGTACGTGGGTGGAGAATTTGGCAAAGTTCTTGAAGAACTTATTTCGGACTCAGATAATATGTATTGATGAGGCGCAGAGTAGTGTAGACTTCTCGTTTCTACCTTTGTTGCTTATACCTACTGTAATCCTACAACTGGTTGCTTAGCTTTCTCAAGCATTTATAGAATACTAAGATTTCATTGAGAATATTTTTGATATTTAGAATTTTTAATAAATTAAAAATAATAATCCTATTGTAACAATATAAAAAATTGTATACATGCTAATAATTAGTTTATTATTCAACTTTCAAAAAGTATATTAACCAATACTTTTAATTTTAAAGCCAAATGGTCTATTTCTTTAATTTATCTTGGGATTCTCAGAAGTTTCATTTTAAAACTTAAATAAAAGGATTTAAACTATTATACTACTTAAACTAGAGCACGTGGAACAGAAGCGACACGACGTTACCATATTTTCAGTTCGGTGACGTCAGTCATACATTTAGGGTATAAATAATTTTGTTTCTATTCGTACATGCTCTGAATTATAGTTTTTGAAGAAGATATGGATTTCGGATGACATTCTGTACATGTCAAAATTATTTTAGAATTTATTCAATTTTCAATCATTTTATATGCTACAAAATGCACGTCTTCTTATAAGACTGAATGTTATTTTAGTCGTGGATTTTTTCGATTCTGAAGCTCTGAAAGGTTACAAAATTTTAACTACAGCTGCAGTGCATATCAATGCACCTGTCATCCAAATATGAAACGATTCTCATTTGTAATTTTATTTCCTAGATTACTTCCATAATTCTTGATACTAAAAAATTATTCTATTGATAAACACATTTTCTGGACAAAATATGTCCAATATGTCTCTGGACCACCCTATTCTTCATTTTACACTGCGGCGTTCGGTTGACCAACATTCCTATTAAGCCGTGACTCTGTTTCATTGCCTATTTAAAAAAATTAACGAGAAAAAAATTAATCATGGCGTTTATTTGAAATTATTGAAAAACGTGGGGTCTGTTTGAAAATAAAATGCAATTTATTTTAAAGGGAGTTTATAGTTTCACGTAATGGTTATGACAAAGCGGAAAATTCTAGAGTTTTGTCTTTGGTCGTACTCGACGACTTATACTACGAGGGTAGTTCAATAAGTCCTTAGAATGAAGTATAAAAACAATTTTTTTTGGGTAAATTTTTTTTTTATTTTTCAACATAATCTCCTTGGAGCTCTATACACTTGGTCATTCGCTTTTCAAGTTTCTTTAATCCTTCAGAAAAGTGCGTTTTCGGAAGTTCCTCAAAATAAGCACTTACAGAGGCAATGACGTCTTCGTTGTCTGGGAATCTCTGTCCACCGAGCCATTTTTTCAAGTTTGGAAATAAGAAAAAGTCTCTGGGGGCTAAATCTGGTGAATACGGTGGGTGTTCGACCAATTAGAATTTTAGTTCTTCAATTTTAGCCATTGAAACGAAGCAGGTGTGAACTCGGGCGTTGTCGTGATGAAAGAGAATTTTTTTTCTCGCCAAATGTGGTCGTTT
>NC_046662.1:108412551-108419279 GCF_010883055.1 Belonocnema kinseyi | reverse complement strand
TCATTTACCCAGTTATAAACCGTTGCTAAGGCAGGGGCAGATGTGCCATGAACTGAGTCCAATTCATTTTTTATCTCATATGGAGTTAAACCCTTAAAATGAGCATGATTGATTACTGCTCTGAACTCGTCTATTTCCATTTTTCTTAACGAACAATTTTTTTTTTCAATTGGTTATAAAAACACGTAAACTCAGAAGATGTGGACTGTGACTGCACCATATATCTAGTCGGGAGTGGTGCTGACTGAAAACAGATGATTTGGAGCGATTCGCGCGCCATCTGTTGGTCATTCTAAGGACTTATTGAACTATCCTCGTAGTTACGATTATATTAGTCATTCCAGTACTCCAGTTCAATCTTCTTGGTGAATAAATTATGAAGAGGCAGTAATGATTCACTACGATAATCGTGAACTGATAGTACTGGATAATAAGCCACTTTCTTTGGTCGAAAATAAAGGATTCAGAAGATTCATGTCTAAAACATTACCCCAATATAAAATACCATGTCGGAAATATTTTTCTACGAAAATTTAACCAGACATTTACAAAAGAGGCAAAGAAGCCGAAAAATTAGACTTATCGGAAGTACAGTGGATGTCCAACATCGGATATTTGAAGCTGCAGTGAAAGACACTGCAATTTTATTATTATATCTGTGCATCTGTTGACACCTTGGGGCCTCAAACAAATTCAGGTACATTGGTTAATGCGAGATAGCGGTGGGAATGTGGCCAAAGGATGCAGAGTAAGCGACATAGGCAGTGACGGGGGTCACTATTGAAGGAAATTAAGCGGTCACCGTATTATTAAAAAAGTGTAAAAAAATTAAAGTAGTTTCATAAATCGTCACATGCGACTACAAAATTAGTGCAAATTTAAAGAAGTTTAAATTTGAAAGTTTAAAAATAAAAAGAAGATGTCCCGACAAGGTGGAATTCCACGTTCTACTTAATGTTTCGCTTCTTGAAGTTGGAAACTTGTCTTGATTTGTTTTCCTAAGCTAAAGACGATGATATGAAAAATTCGACGTGCACAGAATGGGAAATCCTAGAAGAATTGACCGATCTCTTGCAGTCCTTTGAAGAGGTCACAAAGTCTTTGAATTGTGATGAATCATGTACATCTGAAGTGATTCTAACCATAAAAAACGTTAGAGTTACGTTTGTCGAAAATTTTACTTCTATTCACCTTTTCAAATGCTTTTTCTAGGTCAACAAATGTACAGAAAACTTTTTTCTATACTTTCAAACTTTTTACTGCGATCTGTCTTAAAACAAATATTTGATTTCTACATAATCTTCTGGCATAATTCTACGTTGGACTTCTCATATATATTCTTCTGTTATTTTTATTACCATATGAATAAGTACTTTTCAATATACTTTACTCAGGGCACTTAAGAGCGCCTCAGAGCCACAGATATTACCAATAGAGTTTTCTAAATTATAGTGTTCTTTATCAATTTTGTGGTACTATACAGCTCCAACTCCCAATATTTCTTTAAAAGAGCCTCTCAATGCATTTACTATCCCGTTCCTTATTATACAGAATTTCGCCCTTGCTATTTAAGATTTGATTAACTCTATACTTTTACCTCCATTCATATTGATCAACGCCCATTTATAAAACAGTTTCTTGCTTCTTTAAAAATCATTTTGGATTTTTTCTCTGCTTCTGTTTTGATTTTATCTTTACTTTCCTTGTCAATAGTTTTACTTTCTTCTTATTGTATCTGTTATCGTTTTCAAGTCTAGTTCTCTCCTCATCGCTTATGCCTGTGATGTTTAACTTTCTTTTATACGCTTCAGTCCTGGGGCATAGTGGAAACGCCTTTATATTCTTATTGTTTATTAGCGTCTTTTAAGTTACCTCATCTATACATTCGTCTATTCTATTCTTAAAATTTATTTGCACTTTAGGTTTCTGTAGATTCTCAATCTTGATTCGCTTTTTTTTTTTTTTTTTTTTTGGTTCTCTCTCTTTGCCGTCCCTGGCTTAAGTTTACTTTGGAGACTAGACGCTTATGATCTATATTGCATTCAGAACCTGTCAAGGCCCTTGCAGCTTTTACTAGCTCTCTTAGTCTTTTATCCGCAAAAGGGAATCTGACTCTACTGTGGCTATCTGCTCTACACCAGCCTAACATGTTAAGTAACTTATGCCTAAGCCAAGTATTTATGCTAAATAATCTCTTTTCTAAGCATAAGCTAACTAATCTTTCTCCGCTACCATTTCTTCCTGGATACTTAAAGTTACCTAGCACCCTTTCTGTACCCTCACGTTGAACGCCAACCAATCCATTCTTATCGCCTAGCAGAAAGATTCTTTTAACATGATCGGGGCGTAGCACACTATGATAAATAATCTTTTGATTCCTACATGCATTCTAACCCAAAAATATCTAGGAGATGCAAATCTATTATCCTTGAGATGCTGACCTGCTCTTTTATTAATAATCAAACCGACTCCATGACTACCATGTGATTCATTGTCTACTACTGACCATAATTTAAGCTCTCTATTTTCTAACTTTGTCATGTCGCATCTATTTACCTAGCGCATGCCTTTTATGAATAAAAGTTTCTGTACATGCTGAGGCTATTTTGTTGTTTTTGTGATTCATTGTTTAAAGCTTATGCCTAATTGACACCTTTAGGCGAGAAAGGCATATTTTGAGTCAAAATACCCTAAATAATTTAATATAATTTAGAAAGGTGGTTTACATACACTATACAAATACAAACAGATTCCAAATTTAGAGTTAAAATTATGGTTCTAATTGATGGACAACTAGTGGATAAACAGGGGTGGATTCTGAATCTGTACCTAAAATCATTTAAGATCTTCCAGATAGTGGATATATACCAAACACATTGATACAAATTCCGCCATGGGAATTTGCATTCAAACATTATTTGTCACGATTGTCGGAAAAATTCATACAAAAACGGTTTCAATCCGACATGGGAATTTAAATATAAACTATTTGGGTCTCCAATGTCTCAGAAAAAGCGGATGAAGGCAGACAATTTAGGCGTGTTCAAAATGCTACTGACTATAAAACTGGCAGAAATAGATAGAGTCGTATTAGAAACGCCTTTAATCCACTTTAAATTCCTGTTTCTATCCTCCCTCGTCAGACATTTTAAGCTGAGTGTAAGACCAAAATTAAATAATTACTTATTTTAATTTATTTTAGTGAGCATAGCATGAGCATCAAAATGCACTATGCTTCAAATAATCTCCTTATACCATTTTCATCTGTAACAGTCTAAATATTTAAATACAATTTTTTTAGGATCATTTAAAACTGTGCACCTACTCATTCTTACAATTTTTGAATATCTGATTTGTTGTTTTTTTTCTAAATCAAAATGGTAATTTTTAGTTAACTCCATATCCTTATGACAAAAAACTAAAGTTAATCTAACTGCACCTATATAATATAAATGTTGCTGGCATAATATAATAGTTTAACTAACAAGTAAGCAGGCAAGAATGCTGTGAACATATTTCATTTTAGGTCAAATAAGACCCCATTTATCTCGAAATCATGCCAGTATAAATAAGTACTTATGCTTTTCCACCAAGAAATTAAGGTAGATTTGTTTTCCCACAGGGATAGGTATACATTTTTAATCATTTTACGGCTGTTCGAAGCCCTAGAACTGCGGTTTAAAATTCTTTTTAAGTAATCAGAAGTACGCAATAACTTTTAATAGCCAAGCGACTGAAGATTATGAGGTGTGTGATCGAGAAAAGAACCGTGAATTTTTTGGGTCATCCTAGTATACACTGTACATTGTGCATACCTTATTTAGCAAATAGTTTACGTTTCATGTGTGATTCATTCATGAACAATTTTTTCTAAAACGATATGATATGACAGCAATAAAAAAATCATTATTGCATGCTAAGTATCGATATGCAGAACCCTAACTAAAAGCTATACTGCCTGTGTAGATATTCATGCATCAATCTTACCCCAACTAGGCGTCTCATGTCGTCATACGAATCTTCCGAGTTGATGCTGCCTCCCTGTCGAATTTCGTTAAAAGTGCATGAGTTGCAATACATTTATTGAGATAAAGAGAACTTAAAAGCTAGGCTTCAAACTAAAAAAAATATCTAATGCAGTAGACTTTGAAATTTACATAAAATTTTATTAAGGAGTTCCAAATAAGATTAATTCATATTATACTATTTTCTGATTTTACGTAGAATATTTATATTATAAAAGTTTAAATTGCTTATCTTCCTATATAGAGCTGATGAAACGATGTAAAAAAAGTGTCTATATTTGTATTGCAGCTCAACTTCTCCATTAAGATTCGATAACTAAAGTTTAAGGTTTCAAAACGGCACTTTATAAAGTTTCTTTTATCCCTAAATAAGTTTCGCGATGGCAGGAGTTCCACCAAGTATATGGTTTTTCAAAAAAATACCCTATCTGCTAAAAAACTAATGTGGAAAAAGTCAAAATGCGGTGAAGTGGGCCGCTGGAGCGTTTTGTTGTTGTTTGCTGTTGCTGCTTTCTGACTTAAAATCAGCAACAAGAACCAATAACCGGAGCACTGCAGCGACAGAGATTTCAACTGCCATTTGAACTGCCATTTTCATAATTTTCGACCGATAGTTTTCAAATTTCTGGAAAAAGTTTGCAAAACTTGGTTTTCGTTCGGAATTCATTTATTAATAAAAAGCAATGTAATGAACAATACTTCTACGTGGCTTCTAGTGCTTAACGAGTTCTTGCATCCGACATCTAAATTTATTGAGGGTATTTTGTCTATAAATGTTAATAATCCTACTGAAAATAGGGACATATGTTACATTTTCAAACATTGTATTACAAATAAAATGTACAACGCTACGGGGTTTCAAACACACATCTCTACCTGAATCTATCGCCTACAGAAGTGAAAGTTATTGAAAAAACAATCTTTAGAAGCCACAGTTCATAAAAGTTGACGAAAACAATTTTTAACTCTTTTTCGTATTGATTTCTTTATTATCTTCATTAGTATGCGACATCATATAGATGTAAAATAAATTAATTGCTAACGAGAATTTGATCAAAATTATTCTTTTTATCACGCCATCATCAGAAGTCTGATTTTAGGTACGTGGAACGACACCTAAAATAGCAGTTTTCAGTATAGGCCGTAATATTTATACTTAGGGTATTTAGGTTACTAATTTGGGTACTTAGGGTATTTCCTTACCGACTTCTTACCCCAAGAAAATTACCGAACTCCATCTCTGGACCCTCTGTGGTTTTTAGGGTAGGACAAAATGCAACCTATTTAAAATTATGATTGAATGGTAGGATACAAAATAGTATGTGACACTCGGCCTCTGAGTGTCACTTTTCATCGCGTGAATCGGCCGAAAAAGTACAGCATAGGGTCCTTGTATCCCAAATAACTATTATATAAATAATTTAAATTGATCACAATTTTTAGGGATTTATAGACTCGGGCATAAACCTTTATAGTTTC
The DNA here is from genome assembly GCF_010883055.1 of Belonocnema kinseyi. Classification (NCBI taxonomy): domain Eukaryota; kingdom Metazoa; phylum Arthropoda; class Insecta; order Hymenoptera; family Cynipidae; genus Belonocnema; species Belonocnema kinseyi. The sequence goes on along the minus strand of NC_046662.1, from coordinate 108,413,775 downwards.
GGTCGGATGTCCGTCCGTCCGTTGTACAAAAGGGCATAAGCCCCAACATTTGGCAAACCAAAAGTTTTTAGACCCTTTTATAACTTTTGATCACAACATAATATCCGTGTACTGCGAGAAGTTTTTTAATCACAAAATTTTTTTACTCTTGTGTAACGTTTGGCTTTTTAGGTGTTTAGACTATTTTAAAAACATCCACCAGTACTAGGCGAATTGCTGATTATCTGTACTACTGACCAGTACTGGGTCACTACTGTACCGGTGGAGAACTCTACCGTACTACTGAATTTTCCACCTGGGAGAAGTTATTATTCTTTCTGGAGTGTTCGTACCTCCAACGTGTTTAATCAAATTGATTATAATTTTAGATATTTTTTGCGATTTTCGCATGAAATCCTGTCTTCGTGTGCAAAATAGGATATGCCGTGACAGGCGTTTCCATTTAATTTACATACTTGCGAATCAACTTCTGGCTGTTCATGTCAAAGTTTATGTTAAAACTGAGGTGTGCTATAATAAATTTCAAATAGGCATAACAGAAAAATCCGCGAGACAACAAACAAATATGGAAATCGAGCGACAACATAGGAGCATAGGTTTAAAAAGTGAATCAATGATTTTGATGATTATTATACATAAACAGCTTATGGGGCGGGGGGCAAGCATACAAAAGTTGTCCCCACTCGTAACAAGTTCATATTACCACTACGTAATTTTTAGGGGAGTTATGAAGGGGAGAAGTAGAATAAAAAGTCACTTTACTCGAAAACGGCTAAGCCGATTTTGATGATCGAAATATATACGTTTTCGTAACTCTCTTATGTCCACTTAGAAAAGTTGTTATGGCATTCGGCTATTATGGCTTTCCTTCTTTCTATCTCCAGTCTTTGCACATTCCCATGACACACCACTTCTTTTATTTCCGATTCTCTAAATATTCGCGTTAGGGCATCTTTAAGGGCGTTTCAGGGAAACTCTTCGCAAAAATCTACATATCTTTCTTTAGTACCAACAGCAAATTTTACAAACTAGTTTCTAACTCGGTTTCCATTATCCAATTTGCGTGAAGCTGTTTCACTATTACAGAATAAATTTTGTACTTCCGTCTCGCGAGATCTGGGATACGAGGTTGGATTGATAAGTTTCCGGCCTGACCAAGAGATGGCGCCACTAGGCCTACCTTGAGGTGGCGTTCTATAGTACCATCCTTAGATAGCTTGTAGC
>NC_046662.1:108411058-108412451 GCF_010883055.1 Belonocnema kinseyi | reverse complement strand
TACATAAATCCGTTATATGGGGCAGAATACGTTAAGTGTTTCCACCTAAAATTAATTTTTTTTCTTGATCGGGGTGATACTTGGCTGAAATATAATCTTAGTCGACCTTCAATAATATAACAAACCATTGTTACGTTCATTAACCGGTTCTCAATATACAGGGCTCTGAAGTTTTCACTTTTTTCATGCGTTTCTTCCCCTTCACGTTAGTGTAACTTCTTCTAGGATGATGCGCTTTGACTTTCATTATATTGTTTTGGAAAACTCTTTTCATGTAATTTAAGACTATTATAACGATATATTTTTTAACCATTTTTTTTTTTTTCCAAATTTTATTTGATTTTTTGAAGAAAAAAAAGATATTAAACAATTTCTCTACTGTTAAAAAAATAGCTCTTTTGATACTCTCTGAAATCATGTAGAATAAAAATTAGACGTGAAATTTTTTCTTGGTTAAATATAGATTTTTACGATCGAGGGTACCACGTTAAACTTCCGCAGCGCTCGGGCACAACTACTGTCAGGTCTGATCTGCCCTAAAATTGTATTTAACTTTTTTGAGATGATTATCTGTACAAAAATATATAAATTGCGTTATTTATTTCATCTCACACCTTTTATTTTATTCAGAATGAGCGTAAAAATCTCAATTTGACCAAGAAAAAATTTGCGGCCTACTTTTTATTCTACATCCTTTTAAAGAGTATAAAAAAGCTGCTTTTTAAAATAGACAAAATTGTTTTCAATATGATTTTTTTTTTAATCGATTTCAATTTTTATTTTAAAAATATCATTATAATAGTCTTAAAGTACATGAAAAGAGCTTTCCAAATTCTCCTATAAATAAAAACTCGTAACCTGCATTAGTTGCGCATGGAGGCGTTTATCTTACATGGTGAAGTTAATCACGTGGCTTATTATATGGCGACCTCTTGTTTTAACATTTTAACATTTTAACAATTTAACATTTTAAAATTAATCTAAATTAAAAACTAGATTTCTACTTTTATCGATCACCGATAATTATTTCCGTTTATGTATTTTTATTTTAACTTTCAATAACAGCTGTCATTTTTAATGAATTATAATTATGTATAATATTTAAATTTGTTTATCATAATTCTTCAATCGTTACATTATATTACTGAAAATACTTTTCAGGAGAATGTGGTTTATTCAATGTTCCAGAAATAATAATTTAAAGTTCATGTTAAATTCGATTTTTTTTAAATAATATAAAAGATTATTAAATTAAGAGATAGATTGTGAAATCATTAAGTTGAATAATATTATATCAATTATAATGAAAAATGTTATTTGGAAATAAAGTTATCATAAACTAAATTATAATTAAGTAAGTTTATTCTTTTCATGTTCTAATTATATTAATGAT
>NC_046662.1:108401455-108410958 GCF_010883055.1 Belonocnema kinseyi | reverse complement strand
TTAGTTATAATAATAATATTTTCATGATTTCTATATTTGCAAATTATAAAGATTAATAATATTATATTCATATTTTATATTTTGAAATTACTTACAAGTTTAAAATTAAATATAATTTAAATAAATTTTTAATTGTTTTATTCAATATTACAGGAATAATTTTTAAATTTTATCTTAAAATCTAATTTTGCTAAATAATATAAAAGATGCTTTAATTAATAGATATATGGTGAAATCATTAAGTTTAATAATATTATAGTATAAATTACAATTTAATAATAAAAAATAAAATATCAAAGTACATAAAGATTGGATTTAAATTATTTAATATTTAGTAATATAAATATGTTATTTTCTCTCAAATTATGTAATTGAATATTGACTGTTACTTTTGTAATAAAAGTTTCTATTTTACTTTTAAATACTTTTATTACAATTACATAATTTTTAATGGCGCTTCCGATATTGTGAAATGAGTATTTAAATTCAATTTTCTAAATTATATGTACACATATTTTAATTTTTGTAAACTTAGTTAAAAAGGTTATTAATAAATTAAAAGTAGAGAAATATAGTTTCAAATTCAAATGAGAATATAATTTAAACATTTTTTCAATGTTTTCATGAACATAATTGTGCAATGCTGTTTATGTTGTGAAATAATTAATTAATTATCAACTGATTTTACCATAACTTACATTTTTTGGAATTAGTTTAAGAGTTTATTAATAAAGACAAATTTTAGAAATGGAAGTTCAAATTTAAAAAAATGTAACTAAAAATTACATAAAGGTTTTAGCCAGAATTATAGTTTAATACTTCTTATTTTCTAAAATGACTAATTGATATAAGCTGATTATTTTTTTCGAACAAAAAATAAAAATTTATTACCTCAAATTTAAGTAATTTAAGTAACAAATAAATAAATTATTTACTAGTAGGTTATATAATGGAACATTGAATATGATTTGCATAATATGAATCAATTTATTTTTAAAGTACCTCTATTTCAATTAAGTAATTTTTCGGAAAAGTGCTGTTGTTCTGAGATTAATATGTTCATTCAATTTTCAAAAGTATATGTAAAAATGTTTTAATTGTTTCCCTTAAATTAATATTGAGTCACTAAAAAATGAAATTTTTATAAACAAAATTTAAAATTTTTTAAAAGATGTACACTAAAAATTATTTCAATGTTAAAATGAAAATTATAGTTTAATTCCTTGTATGTTTTCAACAGAATAATTCTGTATTAGCTGATACATTTTTTTCACAATATTAATTTTCATCAAGGTTGAATTTTAATTTTTTTTAATTAAGTACATGAATTGAGAATCAACTTGAAATTTGTGTAATTGAATATTTGATATACTTTATATAATAATTAAAGTTTATTTAGGTTTAAAATACCCATATTTTAATTATATAATTTTCCAAATGCTTCTGATGTTGCGAAATAAGTCTCTGAATACAATTTTCAAAATTATCTGTACATATGTTTTAAATTTTTCGGAATCAGTTTCAGAGGTTATTATTAATTACAATTTTCATAAAAATAAAAAGTAAAATTTAATAGAATGATTTAATGAATTATAATTATTGATGCTTTTATGTTCTAAACTGATCAATGAATTATTATTAGATGTATACGTTTTTAATATTTTTAAATTACGTAATGATAACATTTAAACCGTTTTTAATTATGTCACTTTATTTGATTATTTACTTTAAGGATATGTTATTGAATTTTGACTAGAATTTCTATACTAAAAGTTTCTTTCGAGTTTAAATAGCTCAATTAAAATCAGTTACGATTATATAAATTTTGAAATGTTTGCAACTGTGTGAAATGGTTATCTGAAATCAAAGTTTAAAATAATATATTTATACACTTAAATTTTTCTAAAATTTGTATAAAAGTTTAATATTGATTTAAAATTTAAGTAACAAAATTTAAAAAATATATATAAAGTAAAAATTATCCGAACTTTTGAGTTAAAATATTTCTTTAATGATTTTTATGTTTTGAAATTACTGATTAATTATTAATTGATTATATTACAAATGGAATTTCCAGGAATAATTGCAAAAGAATATAATTTGTTGAGGCTTTTTATGTTATGACTTGTTTAATTCATTATCAGCTGATTAACTTTGTATACAATGTTAATTTATATAAAGTTTAAATTTAAATTGTTTCAAATTAGATAACCTACATTGATTGAAGTAGAGTCTCGCTTATCCGAGATATTGTGGACCGGCCCCACCTTGGATAATAGGGAAACTCGGATAAAAAAGGAATTTTAAATAAAAAGAAATTCTCAGTGTAATAAACTAAAAGTACACTCAAATAAATATTCAATTTGTACATCTTCATGTTTTAAACAATTAGAGCAGAGATTTGGAAAAATATGTTCTGGTTGCTTCAGATAGTTCATATGTATGAATAATGTATAAGGGTTAGATAATACGAACTACTATGACGCTATAGCTCGAATAAGACGGGTCAACTATTTTTGTTTCAGCATTGGATAATTGCGAACTCGGACAAAGCGGCCACTGATAAGCAAGATTTTACTGTATTTAGTTTCATATTATGTAATTAAATTTTAGCTAATACCTTTAGTATCAAAGTTTATTTTTTCTTTTAAACATTTACATTTCAATTATATGAATTTGTATAATAAATGAGATGATTGTGAAATGAGAGTCTGAATTCTATTTTCAAACTTATATTTGCATATATTTTATTTTTTTAAATTAGTTTAAAAGGTAATTAATAGATTAGAGGTATAAAAATGCTACCTGGCAACTTTCTCGCTCCTCGCATATTTACCTCATTTTTTTATTTGATTAGTACAATATGGGATTTCTTGTGTAAAAATTGATCCCTTTTAGTTTTCTCCCGTTTTTTTAATCGACTTGCTGGCTTCAAGCTCAGCGTAACGAATAAATTTGTCAGAGTGGCATCTCGGTTAGTCACCTCAAGTCAGAACGAGGGCGCCACTTGTCTCACAAAATTGACACCAAAAATCAGTGGGGAAAGAGAGATACGAAGGAGCGTGACAGTCGCCAGTTAGTCTCTCCGCAGCGTGATGGCGCGCCGTCGATCCACCATCTCCACGGCTCGGCCCTGGTCGTCTTCTATTCGCTGATATATCCTGTTTATTTACGATCGCTGGAACATGTAACAAAGTTTGCTAACAATTAACAAAAAAAATATAATAAATTCATTTGTGGAATTCTTCCGAGGTTTGCATTTATGTCATAAAATTGATTCGCTACTCTGGGCTCTTTGCACAGCGACTCTCGACAGCTAAGTATACTAAACTACTCCTGAACTACTCGTTGGGTCATTAGCCCTCGTGATTGTGCTTGCTTAGGTTTATTGAGCTGACATGTCTCACAATTTCTAACGAAGGACGTGATGTCGTTAAACATGCCAGGCCAATAATAACGAATTGCGGCACGATAGTAGGTCTTATCCCGACCTAAATGTGTTAATCACATGTTCGACCAATTTCGCGGGAGGTAACTTATGTGTTTCCGAATTAAGTTAAGCGACTCAGGGTGGGTAGGTCACCCTCCCCGCTTCAAGAGTTGAAGTTGATTGATTAAAGTTCACTTCATTTTGTGTTGTTGAGGACAATTTTTGTGATAATTCGAATTTAGTTTTAGAAGGTAACTTTTAAGTAAATTTAGGTTTAAGTTCAGAATAAAATTTCTGAGTCAATTCAGGTTGAATAGTTGAAGTTAAGGGAGTTGAGTCAGGTATATCATTTATTGCAGAAATGAGGGTCTCGCTCCCTTAATGATTTCCCTGACAATGAGCTGAATCATAAGTTCGCTTGATCTGGCCATGTTTGCCGCAATTATGACAAAACTTAGTCCATTTTGTTTGGCAATTTCTCCACCCGTAGCTGGAGCCACTACAATTATAGTAAGGTGGTTCGGCCTTTGGTTTGATTCTCCTCCCTGGTGGTGGGCTCCCTCTATTGTGATAAGGTTTAGTTGAGGACTGCGTCGTACTCGTCTCCTTATGATTCTCGCCTTTTTTGGTACTCGAATTGGGTCTATTATTATTATTTATAGATTTCCCGCCAATACCCTAGCCAGACTCACCATATAACGAGGCCGTGGCGCCTAATTTGTACACCAACATTACCAATACACCTACCAATGACTCAAGAGAGGAGCTGGCATCGTTTGAGGGTTTGCCACTAGTATTTCTACCAGCTGAGTAAGAAAGTTTAGTATTTTTGGCATAATCCAATTTAGGGAAGAATGAATCTTCCGGGCTAGGTGGTGAACGCTTTCCTTGATCTAAATTCGCCTTACGTTCCACTTCTGCTGACAGCAGCGTTAACTGATTATAATCAGGAACTTCAAAACGGCAAATGAACCTTTGAAGATCCGTTTTTATATTAGGATGGGCTCGGTCCATTTGTTCTTTCATGGTAACCAGCCGTTGAAATTTAAAAATAGACCCTGAAAACATGTTAGAAAATCAGCGGTCCTTTCGCGGCGACCCTAATAATGAGTGGCGACTTGTTCTTCAAGACGCCACTGATAATTGATGTCTCCGTACATCATCAGAAAAGCCGTTTTGAAATTCCTCCATGTAGGCCAGGCATGACAGTTATATCGGAATCACTTTCTGTACTCGTATCATTATTCCCACCGAAAGTGACTCCCCAATTCTTGACAATAATGTCCACGGTTCTAGATTGTGCCCTGGATTGGAAGTACTGTGCGGGAGGGAGCTTAACCCCTCTTGACTGAAAGGGGTGTTCAAACGTGGACTGCTAAAATGTGGTTAACTTGCTGTGGTTCAGCTGCGCGAGACGCCAATATCACAAGGTGTGCCCCTACCCCGGGGGCTGCCCCTCCAACACTCAAAGTGTACTGTGGGCCGGGGACCTATCGTATAGGCCCGAGCCTGATTGAACGAGTTCCTGAAAAGGCTGAGTTTGCATTGGTTCCAATCCTAAAGATGGCGCGTATAGATTGCCCTGCCATCCCCTATTTAGATTGAAAGGGGCGTGAGGCATGTCAAAATGCGAATTCGGAACAGTACTGGCTGATGAAAATAAATATGAGTTGTCATGGTGCACCCAAGAAGAAGTTGGAAACCGTGGTACGCCCGTATAGTGATTTGAAATATATTCGGTGTCCCGGACACCACTATGCCCCAACGAACTCGATCCCGTATTAGTCGTTGATCTCATTACCGATCGTGTATAACAGAATAAGGAAAACGTAATAGTAAAGCACGTATTAACGCTAGTTGCATCGGAAGATGACGGAAGGGGGTGTGACTCCCGGAACCCAGTGCTAACTTGTCCCCCCATATTAATCGCTGGAGACTCGAATAATCTTCAAGCAGCACCTAAACGTTCCTCGTCAGGGTCCGCCTCACTACCAATGCGCGACCGGAATTTCCCAATATGGAGTAAAACCCGTCCCACTATTTCTTCAATGGCCTCCTGTAACTCGACCCAGCGATGCCCATCACCCAACCCTAATTCGTAATCAGACTGCTGGGACACTTCTGGGATCGAAATTGTCCTTCTTAGAGACCGTAGGGCCCGAACCCGTAGAATGTCCAAAGATCCCGATATATCATCCCCCCTATCGCCCAAATATCGTCTGAGGTCGTCCTCAGAAATGGAAAGCACGTAGGGTGGTGTCTCAATTTCACATTCGGTGGGATACACAAATCCAGGTAATTTTTCAGTTTTTGAAGCTTGAGGTGAGTTTGAGTCTTTTACTGTTCAATCCGCACAATAGCCTCAATTTAGGAAAGGCTTGTTATTCGGACTGAATTAAAGTTATCTCAGTTGCTGTGAGGCATATCTGTTGTTCTTTGTCCGTTAATCCATGAAACATAAAAAAGGATGAACAGACAATTTACACCTGACCATAAATTATTATTATGGTTGGATTCAAATTTGATTGACCAACATCAATTTCTAACTCAAAAATAAAATGAGTTTATTTTCGTTTACCTTCTTTAAATTGAGTTGTTTTTCACCACTATTTTATTTTTAGTTTACGTTTTTTACTTTGTTGAACTTTTTTATTTCATTTTTCAACTTACACATTTTAAATTAATTTTTATTAAGTTCAAATTTTAATTATGAATTGAAAGGGGCTTTAAAATTTTTATAATGCTTGATTTTAATTAATATTTGATTTCGTAGCTTTATTTACCAACACCCAAACCCTCATTCAGTCTAAGCATGTGGTGACTTACGAACCATCATTCACTCAATCAGCTCAAACTTCACTTGTTCAAATTTTATTCACTCTGTTCAGCATCAATTAAATTAAAATAAAGCCCATCTTCTCTTGTACTTTATTTTAATTTCGTCCATCGTCCAATTATCTTATTTCATCATTTGTAATTTTCAATTCATTTAATTTTAAGTAGGCTTGTCACCACTTGAGCTATTCCTCAAGTAGATAGTCAAGGGATGACTCACCGTCTATTGTTCTAACGAACACAATCACTTTCACTGATAATTGGATTTTTTACCGTTCCAATTAAATTATTTTATTTTTATTTTTCACATTTGATTTTCGATTTGATTTTTCAAGATTGGAATGTATGTAATTCTAACAAATTCCAATCTTGAATTTTTCCACCTAACCTCCCTTTCTCGTCACTCAGGCCCATACGATGGGCGTCATTTATAACTGGTTTTTGCCCAATTATTCATTTACTTTGATTTTACGAATTTATTTAAACTAGCAGATGAGTCCAACAGTTTGTCTGAACGGCGCCAGATAATTTTTACCAAAACTACCGAATTTTCAATGACTTGACATTTTAACTTAATGTTCGGACCGCTCTGATAGAGTGAAGTGAGTAAGGAGTGACGCATGAAAGAGGGGTTAGGTTATACAATCCCTGAAGCACGGATTGAGGGAATGATGGGTCGTGAGTCACCACATGCTTAGACTGAATGAGGGTTTGGATGTTAGTAAATAAACCTACGAAATCGAATATTAATTTAAATCAAGCATTATCAAAATTTTAAAGCCCCTTTCAATTCATAATTAAAATTTGAACTTAATAAAAATTAATTTAAAATGTGTAAGTTGCAAAATGAAATAAAAAGTTCAACAAAGTAAAAAACGTAAATTAAAAATAAAATAGTGGTGAAAAACAACTCAATTTAAAGAAGGTAAACGAAAATAAACTCATTTTATTTTTGAGTTAGAAATTGATGTTGGTCAGTCGAATTTGAATCCAACCATAATAATAATTTATGGTCAGGTGTAAATTGTCCGTTCATCCTTTTTTATGTTTCATGAATTAACGGACAAAGAACAACAGATGTGCCTCACAGAAACTGAGAAAACCTTAATTCAGTCCGAATAACAAGCCTTTCCTAAATTGAGGCCTTTTGTGGGGATTGAACAGTAAAAGACTCAAACTCACCTCAAGCTTCAAAAACTGAAAAATTACCTGGATTAGTGTATGTATGACCTTTGAATTTCCTTGGTACATTTGAACCTGTTATATTTTAAAATTTCGAAAGAATGGGAAATTGAGGCACCACCCTAACGTGCTTTCCATTTCTGAGGACGACCTCAGACGATATTTGGGCGATAGGGGGGATGATATATTGGGATCTTTGGACATTCTATGGGTTCATTCCTTGGTGTCCTCGCCCGTATTGGCGTATCGCATACGTTAGTCCACCGACCACAGTAGCCTCCGATGGTTGTGCAATCTCAAAAATCCGATAGGTAGATTAGCACGCTGGGCCCTAGATCTCCTAGAATATAGTTTCGAAATTTTTCATCAAAAGGGATCGAAGCAACAAATGCTGGATGCACTATCCCGTATGTTCGAAGATGGAGAAATCGACCATATGGCGACCATGATGCCTGTCGAGGACGAATGGTACGCCAGACGGCTTGAGGCTGAGTTAAGGTCACCCGGGAAGTATCATGGGTGGAAAGTGTTCAACGGGGAGCTTTGGAAATATAAGAACAATCCGTTATTAGAGGACATCATTGAAGACTATGATGCTTGGAAACTGGTGGTTCCGAAAAACCTCCAATCAGACCTAGTGAAGGAGGTGCATTGTGCCCTGAAGCCGGACATTTAGGTCGGGATAAGACCTACTATGATGCCGCAATTCGTTATTATTGGCCTAGCATGTTTAAGAACATCACGTCCTTCGTTAGAAATTGTGAGACATGTCAGCTCAATAAACCTAAGCAAGCACAATCACGAGGGCTAATGACCCAACGAGTAGTTCAGGAGTAGTTTGGTATACTTAGCTGTCGCGAGTCGCTGGGCAAAGAGCCCAGAGTAGCGAATCAATTTTATGACATAAATGCAAACCTCGGAAGAATTCCACAAATGAATTTATATTTTTTTGTTAATTGTTAGCAAACTTTGTTACATGTTCCTGTGATCGTAAATAAACAGGATATATCAGCGAATAGAAGACGACCAGGGCTGAGCCGTGGAGATAGTGGATCGACGGCACGCCATAACGCTGCGGAGGGACTAACTGGCGCCTCTCACGCTCCCTCGTATCTCTCTTTCTCCACTGATCTTTGGTGTCAATTTTGTGAGACAAGTGGCGCCCTCGGTCTGACTTGAGGTGACTAATCGAGACGCCACTCTGACAGGCTTATTCGTTACGCTGAGCTTGAAGCCAGCAAGTCGATTGAAAAAACGGAAGAAAACTAAAAGGATCAATTTTTACACAAGGAATCCCATATTGTACTAATCAAGTTAAAAAATGAGAGAAATATGCGAGGAGCGAGAAAGTTGCCAGGTAGACCCAATAACTTTCTGTGTTTAGCTTTAACTGAATAATTTATCACAGTTCAACGACGTGTGCTGAAATGGTAGGCATAGGCCGTTGAAGCTTGTTAGTTGCTGACCTCGAACAAGGTCATAGCTTATTTTTTTGGAAGGTAAATTCAGTGTTTCGTTGTTGTCCAACTAAATTCGTAAATTCAAAATAAATGAATAATTAGGCACAAACCAGTTGTTGCCTATGACAAAGCCACCGAACGCGTCCTCGGGTTGCGGATAGAGGGTCCCTGTACCAAGGGTTTCTGCTGAATATGGTTACAAAAATAAATAGGCAGTCGCGGACAATTGTCCAGGGGTGGTCCCGAAGGAATTAACCCCCAAGCGGAGGTGTGAAAACCGTGCCGAAAGCTAAATGGCACCTGGGTGAGGTGTCTAGAACGGTGACTCTGGGATACCGGGCGACCTCTCAGAATAAGCAGCCTTATCCTTGCATGCGGGGCTCTACAAGGATGGACGAACCCCTTTCCCTACCTTCTCGTGGGAACAGCAATGACAACACCAAACATAGTTGTAGTAAGTGCGCTTCAAAACAATAGAACGCGCAGGGCTCCCAACAATGGGTCGGCCAACAATGCCGACCAATCTAGAGCTGGGGGAGTCAATGAAAATGGATTCAATGCGATGGATCAGCGGGATCTCGTGACCTTTGGGTGGA
>NC_046662.1:108395019-108401355 GCF_010883055.1 Belonocnema kinseyi | reverse complement strand
AATGCCCAAATAAATGAACGAATGGAATTGCGAGCTCTATATTTTAGGAAAAATCGTTAACTCGACTCATTTATTCACTCAAAAAATTTGGTGCAGTTTGTTACAATAGAAAAAAAAATTATCCTCAAAAAATGGGGTGGCCCTATAAATATGGGACACATTGTATAACAATGGCCCGGCCTGCATTATCTGAATTATCACGTACGACCTTATAACGACCTAATTAGGTCGGAGGGATATTATAATAAAATTCAAACTAACTGACCGTACAATGACCGAGTTAGATCCTCAAACACTAGATATCCCCACGATGATAGAGGTTATGATACACTAGCCACAGGAATTCTAAAAAGACCCGTGCAGAAAAGCGTGCCGCAAACTAGCCACTCCCAACCGTAATTCCTGAATCATTACTCGAATCAATCACCAAACTCTGCTACACAAAAATACTTGAATAACCCTCAACCTTTTAGTAATCAATAATCGAACTATCATCCCACTTATAACACAGAAATAACTATGGCTATTGGTCCTCGCCCTCAACCTATAGATCAACTTCCAGATCACCCTCACCTTATTCACTTAACCGAGACCAATTGTTAAATTCGAAAGGTATTCGGCAGAAAGACGCTACACCGAGTTCACACGAACAGGATCGTGAAACTAAAATAAGATTGCGGAACAATTAACTATTTACCGAATAAGTGATAATATTTAAGAATTTTCCATGATAAAAATAGACAGTCCTGATCTACATGACAATTTTATGCAACTTCGAATCGACACAGAAGCAGATATGAATCTAACATAGATCTCGACACTCAAGGGGACCAATTTCATACGGGAAAGAATCGTGTCAGTAATTACTGGAATAACCATCAATCGGGGATATACTTCGGGTACGGTTAAGCTAACACTTTTTAAAAAAGTCTGTCACTTTTCATGTAGTCTTACCTAACTCCCCTATATCAGTGGACGGGCTTTTAAGGCGACCCTTTTTTGACAAGATAGAACCAGCATTTCCTTTTATCATAATGCGTTGATTTCTCAGTCTCGGCTAATAGATCCGATACCTTTCATTGATCCAGAGTCGATGACTGTTAGGGAAGGATAAGTTTCAGAAATTAAATTCATTCATAAGATCCTTACTATTAAAGCATGATCCGAACAACAAAGGAATATGGCAAGTACTGAAATAAATCAGGGTGGATGATGTGGACATCGACATTCCACCACAAATGTTATTCCCCTACGAATATGTAGACTATTCTAGTGAAGCCGATTCCGATGTTTAACTCGAACCTTTGGATTATGAGGCTAGACTCAAAGAGATCATCAATAAAGTACAACAGAACCATCTCAATTATGAAGCATTAGCATCAATTCAAAATTTGATTCAAAACGGTAATGATAGGTTTCTAGCAACGGGAGATAAGCTTACAGTTACTAGTTTATTCAAACATCGGATACTCACGGTGCACAGTCGCCGATTCTGGATTCAAGTGTTGATAACTTATGTGTAGTGTCAATTTTGATCCGATTTGAACCGCTCTTTTCTTAAATACTTGTGAATACTTGTAGTTTTAAAAAACACGGCCAGAATCAGGTTTCGATTTGTCAGAACGCTGCCTAAACTAAAAAACCCCCGGAAATCATCATAGCCAGTTAACTAAAAATGCCCGTACTAATTTTGTTTAAATAATGAAAAAAGTAACAGACAAAATTCAAAGGTATTGTGTTTTCAATGCTGGTATACATTAATAAAGTTTTCGTAGATTTGAGTGGCGTGAAATCGTGGCCGGATATGATTCCTCTATTTGCCCTTGTACGACGAAATTGTTCATAACGATTTTACACTGACATAAGGGGTGATTCACAAAATACGTGATACGTTTATGCGAGGGTGGGGGCTGCCGAAGTATCATTCTTCATGTTAAGACCAGTGGAGAAAATATCATGCAGGGTGGGGGGGGGGGGGGGGGGGGGGGGGGGGTGACCAGAAGTTCCTGAAAAATGTATCACGTATTTTGTGAATGACCCCTAATGAGATCTGACAAAAAAAAGTCACATACATTTTCGTCGTGACTTTTCCCGTAGAATTGATTGGTCGTATAAGTTTTTTTACAAAAATGTCACTGTCTATGATGAATTATGGTGGTTTTTTAGTTTAGGCAGCGTTCTGACAAATTGAAACCTAATTCTGGCTGTGTTTTTAAAACTACAAGTATTCACAAGTATTAAAAAAAGAGCGGTTCAAATCGGATCAAAATTGACACTAAACATGAGTTATCAGCACTTGAATCCAGAATCGACCACTGCGCGGCGTAAGAAATTCTGGTCCGAGCGAAAACTATCAGGCAAACCCAAAAGCAAGAAGAGCTTATGGACGAGCACATTAAAAAATGTATCAATGAGGACTAATTATCAGTTCCACTTCGCCCTATATCTTGAAAGCCCTGATAGTGCCAAAGAAAATAGAATCTTCAGGACAGGTAAAATGGGAGTGGCCACTAATTTCCGGTTTTTAATGAGAAAACCATTAGGCATTCCTACCCTTTGCCAAATATTACAAACATTTGTTATAGGTTAGGAGGGGCATAGTATTTCGCAATAGTAGATCTAGCTTCAAGAAATCATCAGATTAAGACTGACACAAGCGACCAACCATAAAGGGCAGTTTCTACAAGACGAGGACACTGTCAATATACGAGAATGCGTATGGGAATAAAAATCGCTGCTGTGACCATTCAGAGGTTAAGGGGGGCGACCCACGTAACACCTCAAAAATAAGCATATTTTTCGGATTTTTTGGGGGTGAAGAATACAACGAATCTTGCCAAAACTTTATAGCTTATTAAGGCACTTTTCAACTAAAAAATACATTTTTTCAGACATAAATATACAATAAATTTTGCATTATGAGGGCAGATGTAGGAAATGTTCAGCCGGGAAATGCAAAACTGCCTGCACTCTAGTTTCTCACAGATTTGTCCGAAACGAAAAAAACAAAAAAGTTTCTTTAATTTTATGCTCATAGGTTCTACGTGAACCTAAAAAAGTTAAAAAACAATCGTTTTTGATCAAATAGCATCAGTTTAAAAAAAGTTTGATTTTCACCCGAAAATTTTCATGAAATTTATAAAAAAATAATTGTTAAAAATTTTTTTCCAGTTCAGAGAGGTTCACATAGAAGACAATCATTTCAACTATATGTGTATGCAAGGAGAACTCAATCGGTAAAATTCATTTTGAATTACCCTGCGAGCAGTTTTGAAAAATATGAAACCGAGAAAAACGCGTTTTAAGATTTACATGTTGAAAAAAGGCAGCATCGGCAGGCTACTACCAGGCGCGCGGGGCGTCTTTTACGGGTTAAAGAATACAGCTGCGACTCTAAAACTTTCACATCATGTTTTTGGGACGACTTGCTTTCATTTAAGCAAAAAATCGATTTTTTTAAGCCGTTACATGCACCTCCCCCTTAATGGATCAAATCCTTACATGAATTCAAAGCACTGAGCTCTTTCTATATTTGGACGATATCGTGTTATTCTCAAAGAAACTAGAGGAACACGGCAGGACGGTATGGCCACTGTTTTCAAGGTAGCGTGAGGCAAATAGACTGCTGCAATCCGCAAAATGTGAATTCTTACGAAAAAAGTCGGTTGTTAAGGGCATATAATAAGTAGCAAAGGAATTAGGGCTAACCCAAGAATGTAGATGCAATTCATGAATTTCCAACGCCCCGTAATGTTAGAGAAGTCCGGGGATTTTTGGGACTGGCAGGACATTACCGTATATTCATGAAGGATTTTGCGACCATCGCCAAGCTTTTAATAAACTGCTAAAAAAAGGATCGGTCCTTTCAATAGAAGCCTGAGGAAATGTACAGCTTCCAGAAACTAGGAGAAAGACAGTGTAATGAACCCATTTTAATATACCCGGATTTCGAAACGGTTTCTAAATTAACTACCGATGCGTTCAAAGTTACAGTCGGACCAGTTCTGACACAAGACAAGGGTCGGGTAGAACTACTGATTTCTGTTTTTTCTAGAGTTTTCCATGACAATAAAGTAAAGTGCACGATAACTAAGAAAGAATTATTAGTTGTAGTCTACGCCCTAAAAAACTTTCGCCGTTATTTATGACCAGCATTTCCTTATGACCTTAAGACCACAAGCATCAGGTCACATTAGGAAATAATTGTGGAAAATTGAGGACTACGATTATGAGCTTGAAAGTAAATCTAGGAAAATAAGTCGTTGGTTATCTACTATTTCAGCCAATCCGGCATCAGAGCACCTGCCCAGAGACTTCAGTAACGACAAAACCTTAGATGAGGAACATATTCTTCCAGTGCGACCGCCATATGTTGGCCCAGGAGGAAAGGCCACTCTAATCTCAATTGTATCATAAACATCGGTTAAGAAACGCGGGGGGCCCCAAGGATTCAACAAACCACCTACAGGTTCCCACTATTTCAGAAAAGACTGGTTTCAGTCATAGATCCGTAGCCACAGATGTCACCGTGTTGGCATGTAGTGACTCTGACCCACCGGATCAAAGGCAGCGTTTCAATATGCAACTTAGCTTGACTATTCCTTCTGCCAAAAACTAATTCAAAACCCGCAATCTGCCTCACAGTAGGGTATTTTTCAACCTAATTGATTTTTTTTAAATACTCGTGAATTAATTTACTTTCGGAGAGATACGCCACCATTAGGGTTTGAATCGTCAGCACGTCAAAAAAACGTCGACCAACGTCGGCAGTCGTCGGCCGATTTTTAGGCTATTCAGATGTCAGTAATATTTGGTAATTCGTACAAAAAATGCTTCATGCTCATTGCTATCTACGTTTTGAACCATTGCAAGTGCAAACCTTTTTATTCTCATTCTATGTTTACAATAAAAGTTTTAAATAATAGTGAATAAACGTTCATAACGTTAATACTTTCATTTTAAAATGGTTCAATCGAGAAACGTTTATTCTGAAGAAATCAACGAAAGAGTATTTTATAGAAGTTTAAATCTTTTTTTCTTACAGTTTTTATTAAAATAAACATGAAAACTGTAAGAAAAAAAGATTTAAAATTCTATAAAATACTCTTTCGTTGATCTCTTCAGAATGAACCTATCTCAGTTGAATAATTTGAAAACTAAAGTATTAACGTTTTGAACGTTTACTAACTATTATTCAAAACTTTTATTGTAAAAATAGATGAGAAGAGAAAGGTTTGCACTTGTAATGGTTGAAAACATAAATAACAATGAACATGAAGCATTGTTTGTACGAATTACCAAATATTACTCAAATCTGAATAGCCTAAAAATCGGCCGACGACTACAGACGTTGGTCGACGTTTTGTGACGTACTGACGATTCAAATCGTAATAGTGGCGTATCTCTCTGACAGTAAATTTATTCATGAGTATTTAAACAAAAAATTCAATTTGGTTGAAAATTGACGAGTCGTCAATTTTTTGCACGAACAAATCCAAAATACCCCACTGTGCGCCTCAGAGAAAAAGACTATAAAAGGAAGTGAGTTCCCAGGAACCACTACCCCTAGGGACCAAGCAACAAATATTGGCCCGGAGAATGTTTTAATATATGTGAGCCCTACTGTCGGTATCACCGAATGAGACACCAAGTACGAAGTAGGGATGCCCTTGGGCAGGAGTTTAACCGGAGGACTAAAGAAGTCTTTTGAAATATTTGATAAATCCTTAAGAGAACATTATTTAGATTATGACACTCGGTACATGGACCCACTCGGGGAAAACAACAACTCTACTGCGTCAGTTGAATCCGACGAGGAACTCTCAGTTTTCGAACCCGACTCAAAACCGACGATAGATCGCGTGATTAGAGAATTTCAGGAAATCTCACTAATGGAGTAGCAAGAAGTAGGAAAAGCCATTACTGAATCAATCATAGATCAAGTCCTAGATACGGCTAATACAAGAAAAAGGGATCTTATTGGAACCCTTGGGGAGAATTCTTCACCAGAGGACGAGGTACGACAAGGGAGATACCCAAATAATTGAGTAAAACCCCACGAACTTCATTACCGAGATGTGAGTCAATCCTGCCCACTCCTTCACAACAATACGGCCCCATAGCGCGTTCCACTCTATACAGTCGGATGAGAATAGAAAAGCCCGCGACTTTGAACATAAAAATGGCTTACGTAGCAGAAGTTGAGAACAAAACCGACTGTACTTCTAAGGATAGAGATACGAGGGTGGATTGATAAGTTTCCGGCCTGACCAAGAAAAACAACGTTTTTAAGAATTTTTTTTTTTTTATTTCTCAACATAATCTCCTCCAAGGCTG
>NC_046662.1:108393865-108394919 GCF_010883055.1 Belonocnema kinseyi | reverse complement strand
GGGAGCCTGTCGGGCTACATTTTTTTTGGATCACCAAGTAGGGAGCCGGACGGTTACTGGCCGAGCCAACCCTGGTTATATCTCATGGTCGAAAGACGACCGGGCACTGGCCAGGATAATTTTTTTGTCAAAATTACACATTTTTTTAAGAGCTGTAATTTTTTCAAAGACGTAATTATGGTTGATAGATAAATTATCATTTGAAAAGTATGATTTAAAGATTTATTAGAGCAGTCAAACAGAAATAAGCTATTTTAAATTATTTAAAAAAAGCTTTACATTTTTCTGAATGTTTTAACTCATTAAATAAAACTGTTGTCAATTTTGGTATGTGCATCAGCAGAAATGTTACAATTTTCACTGTTTTCAGACAATGTTTAGCCTGTACACTTTTAAATTTACCACCATGTATATGCCCTTCTGCGTCTGGCGACTGTGTAGACACTCACTAATTTTCAGTTTCGCACTTCGAACGAGGGTGCACATTGTACTCACATCGCGTTATTTCCTCGAAGTTTGCAATTAAAATCGAGATTCGTTATTAAAAACACCCCTTGTTTCAGTAATCAGTTTAAAACCCCCACTTAGTTCGCGAATAATTATTATTTTAAATTAAACTATACTGTTGCTATTCGCTTACGGAGAAAAAATAGCTACAGCTTTTCTAGTGCCGACACTTTAAGTCACGACAAAATCATTTATATGGGGACTACCGAATGGTCTCTCTTCCTTAGCAGATGCTTAAGATCTCACTTGATTGGAACAGGCATTGCGTTATGCAAAATACGCAGATGAAAGAATTTAAGACGCAATTCCGAATGGCAGCCGAATCGTGTAAAGCAGTCCACGAATATCAGCATAATACGTGGACTGACCATCATCCAGCCGAAGAAACACGATTGCATGAAACCCATAGGGCCAATCATTCTTATTCCACAGGTCAAGGCCGCTCCTACAGTGTGTCCCATATTTATAGGGCCACCCCATTTTTTAAGGATAATTTTTTTTCTATTGAAACAAAATGCACCAAATATTTTGAGTGGATAAATGAGTC
>NC_046662.1:108392608-108393765 GCF_010883055.1 Belonocnema kinseyi | reverse complement strand
ACCCGTTATCACACACTTAACAAGTCAAAGCTGCTGACCATCAGGCAGCATATTGTTGAGAGAATATGGATACTATCTGACGCTAAGAGAAGTCTAGAGCGGGGGAGAGGTGGGTCAGAGAAAATCAACAGTTACTCTCTAACCCACCTCGACTCTTCCAAGACCCCCCAGTTACTGTCGACCAATTCCGGAGTGGTCGGTGGAAAGGCGCACAATACTCCTGTCGAAAATAGGCAACTTAGCTGACCCGAAGAATTACAGGCCAATCACTTGTCTAAACACACTGTATAAGATATTCATAGCTATCCCAAATGATAGGATTGTTCCGGCAATTAAACCTGTGTGGCCTGAAATTTATGAACAAAGAGGCTGAAAGAAAGGCGTAGCGGGATGTCGGGAGAACCGGCCCATCGATAGATGTGTCTTCAAAGATGCAGCATTCTACCAGCGTGACCTATCGATGGCCTGGATTGATTATTGGAAATCTTTCGGTTCGACCTCCCATAGACTTATCATCTGTCTTTTGGAAAGCTTAAAGTTTCATCCGCAAATCGCTCGGTGCATAAAGAGATTGATGCCGCTTTAGAAAACCAGATATACTATCTTTTCTGGAAAAAATCGTGTGACAACTAACAAGTTCACCTTTCAAAGAGGTGTCTTTCAGTGGGACATCATGAGCACACTTCTCTTTTGCCTTACATTATTTCCACTATCTCTAGCATTTCGCCATTCCGGCGGGTACTTATGCGACAAACCTGCAGATCGAAAGTACAAGGTCACGCATGTATTTTACATGGACGATCTCAAGATATATGCTAAAAACGTAGAGCAACTACATCTAGCTCTAGGAATTGTCGAAAGTTATACTAAGGAAATTGGAATAGAATTTGGGTTAGACAAATGCGCCAAGATTTATTTGATGTGAGGAAAACTTAATGGCATCCTTGAAGATCCTGAGCTCATTGATAGAAGCGCTATACGACACCTTTACGTTGGAGAGACTTATTCATACCTGGGCGTGCCACAGAGCCGCATTCAGGATGTGACATCTATAAAGGATACTCTCCGAAGCAGATACAAACGTCTCCTCCGGCAGATTTGGTCTTCTGAACTGTCGGCGAGGAACAAAGTATCTGCAGCAAACATGCTTGCCGTCC
>NC_046662.1:108376138-108392508 GCF_010883055.1 Belonocnema kinseyi | reverse complement strand
GGATACTCTCCGAAGCAGATACAAACGTCTCCTCCGGCAGATTTGGTCTTCTGAACTGTCGGCGAGGAACAAAGTATCTGCAGCAAACATGCTTGCCGTCCCGGTAGTACTCTATTCATTTGAAGTAGTTCCATGGACGAAGAACGAACTCAGATCCCTTGATATCGGGACAAGAAAGGTTATGCGCATGAACAAAAGCATGCATCTTAAGTCTTCCGTTCCCCGACTTTACATCTCACGCATCAAGGGGGTCGCGGAATATTGAGTCTTGAATGTCTTCACAGCAGGATTATTCTGGGTACAGCACATAGAGTTGCAAATGGAAGAGACCCTCTTCTTAAAATGGCCAGGAATCACGAAGAAGTGGGCAAAGGAGCGTTTCTATATAAAGCCGCGGAGGAGGCTGCTGAAACACTCGGACTTGACTTCAGTATTAGGGGTGAGCAAAATGCATCAAATCTAATCTATCTCGAGTACTCACTCCTGAAAGCCCGGATTAAGAAAGCACAAGAGAAAAACTTTCGTGAACAGCTGCTCGATAAGAGGATGCACGGTATCTTCCACAGAAATGTGGAGGATCAAGCAATGCCCTGTGAGCTAACGGTTGCTTTCCTTAAATCGCCCGGATTGAAGTCTGGTACGGAGGGTTTTATTTTTGCATGCTAAGACAGTGTCATTTCCACCTTAAAATACCGTCGCCACATTTTGAGCCAAGACATTCCTGATGATAGCTGCAGGGCGTGCCATGCACAACCCAAGTATTTAGCTCACATACTATCTAGTTCTCAAACTCATGCGGGAACGTCCTACATCCAAAGGCACAATGCGGCAATGAGAGTGCTTTATTACCATCTCTGTCACTCTTACGGAATTAACCTTAATATCGCTCCTCTAAATGCTCCTAGGGAAATCAAATCAATTGTCGAGAATGGGAACTGCCGCATATACTGGAACTTTATATTCTCGACAATTGTTTCTATTGCACACTTGAGGCCAGACATGGTTTTTCTTGACTTTGAGAAGCGAACCATGTTCGTTATTGAATTTTCGGCACCAGCTGACAAAAACATCATAACCTTATAAGGGAGTTGCAACGATTGTACCCGGAATATTCTGTTAAATTAATCGTCCTTATCATCGGCGCTCATGGAGGTGCCAAGCTTTCACTCGTTAATAGCCTGAAAAGAATATCTGCGTGTCAACAATATGCTAAAACATTTGCGGGAAAAATGCAGAATGCGGTAGTTTTTGGAGCAGTCCGTGTTCTCAGGGTGCACGAAACTTTTGCCGGATCGTTGTAATGATTCCGTTACAGACTATAACCACCTGTCTCACGGTGAGACGTGGTTGTGGCTGAAATTTTACCGCGATTTCGCTGGGAGTGGGTTGAATTTTTCAGATTAGCACCCGCTCCCGGCGAAATCCTGCGGTTGTCCTTATGACAACTTTTTAATATATGTATATATAAATATCTAAATATTTACTTAAGGTTATATAATTCAATATTAAATTTAATGTGCATGATAAAAGTTAATTAATATTTCAAATACCACAGTTTTAATTAAATAATTTCTCAGATGATTCTGATTTTCTGAAATGAGTATCTACATTTAATTTTTTTAAACATGTTTTAATTTTTTTCTCAGATAAGTATCAAAAATTGTCAAGCAATCAAATTTTCATAAATGATAGTGAAAGTTATAAAAAGGGGAGAGTCAAGTTTTGAAGGAAAATTATAGTTTAATTCTTTTTATGTTATGAACAGATTAATTAATTATTAGTTCATTAATACTTTTCAGAATGTTATATTATATAAAGACTAAATCTTATAATTTAAATGTAAGTTAACAAATTGATGATTTGCGGAAACTCTAGGAACTACAAAAACATATGATGTAAATTTGGTACCAGTATAAATATAGCCTATTAATGCCGTTGTGCAATTGCAAACTGTTTGTGTTTATAGGAAAAAAATTGTTGTGCAAAGTGTCAGTGCTAAAAACCTATATAATAAGTGATATAATAATGTCGCGTTGTTTTTGTAAGGGCTGTGATTTGGGTAGTAGGGCACAGAAAGAGAGATGCATTAGACTCAAAATCCGCAATACCTGTACTTTCGTTCTATTACTTTTATGTTCCTCCTCTTGTTTTAATGGCATTATTCATATAATTTTATAAATTATACAAGCATTATTACTGCATTCGTGACACCAACTGACACTTGACATAATCAAAGTTAACCTATAAACACACTCAATACTCCATAGCAGACGACAATGTCTAATTTTATATTTTCACTGAAGGGAAGCTTTAATCTGGGAAGGCATAAAATTCCGAGGAAAGGCGATCGCGAACTGGCGGCAGTCGAAATACATGGCGTGCTCGAACTTTTTCTATTATTTTGTAAAATCCCGTAAAATATATATATTTTTTAAATCTAGATTTTTTTGGACGAATCTGAAATTTTCAAAAATCTTTCATAATTTTCTTCAAATTCATAAGAAATTTTTGAAGATTTTGAAGTAAATTTTTTTACATTTTAAATTATTTTTCAAAATTTCAAGAAAAATTGGATTCAATTACAAATATTTTTAGGCAATGAAAACGCTTTGCATAGATTTAAAATATTTAAACCTTGGAAGCATTTCCGAAAACTTATGGAATATTTATTACTCCTTCTGAAATTATAAAAACCCTAAATATCTTTTGAAAAGGCTAAAATTTTTCTAATAATTTGTAAAATCCTATTGTGTTACGTCAAAATACTGTTTAATTTATTTTTATACTGATAAAAAAATGTTACGTAACTGCAGTGAGAATGTGGCAAGGTAAAAGGGTTTAAAATAATTTCACGTAATATGTGAACGCTCCCTAATAATAGTAATCGTAAATTTTAGGATGCATTAATACACTGAATTAATTCTTTTAGAATCTAATTTCAACAAAAATATAAGTGTTTGGAAAATTTTAACCAATAAATTTTTATTAGAAAATTGAGCAAATGATAAAAATGAGCATAAATCTGAGCGCGCGCACATCACCGTCTAGCATAATAAAAATCCAATCGGCTCACCCTAAACAAAGTTACACTAACGTAAATGTGAAGAAACGCGTGAAAAAGTGAAAACTTCAGGTCCCTGTACATTGACAACCGGTTAATAAAAGAACCTATAGTTAATTGGAATAATGTAGGTACACTAGGGCTATACTCCAGCCAAGTTTCAATGGAACCCAACAATTATTTATTTTATGTGGGAACACATGACGTATTGTGCCCCATATATTTTTCACATAACGCCGTTATATTTTTTTATATAACTTTGTTATGTATTTTTACGTAACTTATTAATATACTTCTCACATATTTTCATTACATAGTTTTTGCATAACTTATTTATATATTTTATACATAACACCTTTATGTATCCTTCACGTAACTCCGTTGTATATTTTTTACAAAGCTCTTACACATACCTTTTATGTAAGATAAATACGTAATAAATGTGTAACAGTCTGATATTGCTGTTATATAATAATGCTAAATATGCGCTACGTAACTATGTCATATATTTATTACATCACTGTAAACCCTCAGTAAATCTGCTACATAACTGTTAGTTAATTGTCACAATGTTATAACATGGTTACATGCGTGTTAGAAATCTTAGGTCGCAGAGTTACAAAGAAAATTAGGATATTTTGAGTAACCTGTGGCTCACAATTACGTAACATGTGGCAAACTGTTACTGAATAGTTACATAACTATTATATAACTATGTTTGCTGGCGATTAGTTTTGTGCCAACGCAAATTCGCCGATGCAAACTCGCAAAAACTTTCTTCTGAAGATTATCTTTTCAGTTATAAATTTTATTATTTGGTTGAAAACTTAGCTATTTTCTTAAAAACATATCATTTTTCGTAGCAAATTCAACTGTTTTGTTAAAAATTCGTCTTTTTGTATTAAAAATGCAGCTCCTTTCGTAGAACATTAAACTTTGGTGAAAATTGTATATTTTATTGCTGCTATGTTCAACTGAAATCTTTTTTGGATGAAAACTATTTTTTCTAAAAATTTGTCTTTTTGTTTTGAAATTTCATCTTTTTCAGTATAAATATTGCATCTTTCTGGGGAAAACTGCAATTGTTTTTTTGAAAATTAAACTTTTTCCTAAACAATCTACGGTTTGCTTAAAATTCCTATTTTTGTGTTGAAAAGTCAATGAAAATATTTTTTGGTTAAAAATTGTAAGTAGATTCCTTTCAGGAGGAACACAATAACAACACACTTTTAATTCGGACTTAATCACTTTTTATTTAGAGCGTTCCAATACACTGCACGAGAGTTGACGGACAACTAAACGCAAAATTTTTCTTACTTCGAAGCCCGTACACGCCGCATAGTGGCCGATTCTGGATTCAAGTATTGATAACTCATGTGTAGTGTCAATTTTGATCCGACTTGAACTTCTCTTTTTTTAGATATTTGTCAATACTTGTAGTTTTAAAAAACACAGCCAGAATTAGCTTTCGTTTTGTCAGAACGCTTCCTAAACTAGAAAACCACCGGAAATCATCATAGCCAGTGACCTACAAATGCCCGTACTAATTTTGTTTAAATAATGAAAAAAGTAACAGACAAAATTCAAAGGTATTGTGTTTTCAATGTTGGTATACATTGATAAAGTTTTCGTAGACTTAAGTGGCGTGAAATCGTGGCCGGATATCATTCCTCTATTTGCCCTTGTACGACGAAATTGTTTACAACGATTTTACACTGACATAATGAGCTTTGACAAAAAAACGTCATAAACATGTTCGTCGTCATTTTTTCCGTAGAATCGATTGGTAATATTAGTTTTTTGAAAAAAATGTTTTTTTCATTTTGCTACATGCTGCTTAAACCATTTTTGGAAATAAGTCAAAATGGCAAAACAAAAAATGGGGTTCAGAATTTAGGACCGAATTTTTCAGAAAATCGTAAGAGCAGATTTTTTTTGTTTATTTAATTTTTACTTTAAAGCAAACAGCAAAAAAATTTCAATTTTTTTAACGATTGTTTCGGTTGTTAACTTGCCTAGTTAATTGTTATAAACAAATGGCATTAACAAATACTCGACAATAGGGGTTATTCGTCTTCAAAGTATATTTCTGCTCTGAAATCGCTTGTTTTCATCGTTAGCATGATACGTGGACATTAAAGTTTAAGATTAAATGTTATTTGTTTACTTTATAAACAAATTCACATTTTGGGCGGCTTTAAGCAAAAATAAATCGTTTTTTCTCCTGGCATTTCGGAAATTATATTGCCAATGATGTTTTCGGAAAAAAGTATGCAAACTATTAATATTTTTTCATTTAATAGACAAATTATATAAATAAATACACATTTTAGGTGATTTTAAGCGAAAAGAAACCGTCTTTTTTCCTTCCTTGTTAAAATTATATTGCCAATAACGTTTCGTAAAAAAGGTTTTGCCACCCGTCACTATTTGTTTATTTCATAAACAATTAATATTTTTTATTTTGGAAACAAATTATTTCAATAAATTCACGTATGAGTCGTTTTTAAGCGAAAAGATATCTTTCTCCTTTTGATCTTGTTGAAGTTGTATTGCCAATGATGTTCTACATAAAAATATTGCCAAGCATCGCTAATCGTTCATTTTATAAACAAATGGAGAATGCAGATATTTATAGAAAGGAAAAAATCGTTTTCTTTTATTATTTTTTAAACTATATTGACAATAAATTGCCTAGATAAAATTTTCTTATGCCTCACTATTTGCTTACTTTTTAACAAAATTACGTCAATAAACTTCTAGGTCAATATAATTTAAAAAACAATACAACAAAAAACTATTTATTTTCGCTTGAAAACGCCAAAAATTTTCATTTTATTTATATAACTTGTTAATAAAATAAACAAATATCAATGGATGTCAAAAACTTTGTGAGAAAACATTATTGTCGATATAATTTCAGCAAGGTCCAGAGAAAAAACGGTTTGTTTTTGCTTAAAATCGCCCAAAATGTGCATTGGTTTATATAATTTGTTTCTAAAATAAACAAATATTGCTAGATTGCAATTTCTGTCTTCATAAAACATCATTGGCAATGTAATTTTAGCAAGGCCAGAAAAAAATGCAATTTCTTTTCGATTAAAAGCGCAATATAGCAGATCTAGTGGAACCCGTTGAAGGAATAGAAAACTCACACTCCCTCCCATCTTCACTCACCCACCTGCACTCTCCTCATCCTCTAGACTCCTCTAATTCATTTGAAAATCTGTTTGAGTCAAAAAAAAAGATGGTTGTGGAAAATAGACTCTGTTTGTTTCTCCTACTCTAACTTGTCTTCAAGATCTTATCTCTAAGGTATTGGTGTGCTTCTAATGGTAGCGGTTTGTTCATTATATCGGCTATGTTTTCCTTTATAGGTATCCATGTAACATTGAATGTACCAGACTCTACGCAATTTTTAATGTAGTCACCATATGTACAAGGGCTTTTAGATGAACGCAGCGACTAAATCACGACTTTGTACAGTGCTGCGATGCGGCTGTTACCCCTGAACGGGGTTATATGGCACCAATGCATGGTCTGTTGTCGGAAACACCAAAAAGAGGGGCTGCGGAATCGGAGCGCCTACTCTACCACAGCCAGAACAAGCCGGCAACAGAGAAAGAGAGGCCTAAAGATCTGGCTGAAATAGATAACGAGCTTCGTGGACGTTTTTCCGGAGAATCCGACCTCTTAACTATCAATTGTTGTGTGTACAATGCAGCGAGAGCTTTGGCCGATGCGAACCGTGAAACAAAACCGACGGTTGATCATAAGACCAAATGACGAATGCATCAACTCGACATAAAGATAGTTTGGGCAAGACAGTACGCGTCTGCAAAATCCAGCCAAAAATGGGCAACTTAGCTGACCCGAAGAATAACAGGACAATCACTTATCTGAACACACTGTATAAGATATTCACAGTTATCCTAAATTATAGGATTGGTCAGAAAATCGGACATGTGTGGCAAGAAATGTCGGGAGAACCTGCTTACCGATAGATGTGTCTGCACAGATGCAGCATTCTACCAGTGTGACCTATCAATGGCCTGGATTGATTACCAGAAAACTTTCAATTCGACCTCCCATAGACTTATCATCTGTCTTTTGAAAAGCTTGAATGTTTATCCATAAATTATGAGGTGCATAGAGAGATTGATGCCGCTTTGGATAACCAGATTTACTATCTTATCTGCAAGAAATCGTGTGACAACTAACAAGGTCACTTTTCAGAGAGGTATCTTTCAGAGTGACACCATGGGCTTACTTCTCTTTTGCCTCACATTATTACCACTATCTCTAGAACTTCGCTATTCCGAGGGGTAGTTTTTCGACAAACCTGCAAATCGAAAGTACAAGGTCACTCATGTATTTTACATAGATGATCTTAAGATCTATGCTAAAAACAAAGAGCAACTACATCTAGATCTAGGGATTGTCGTACGATACACTAAAGAAATAGGAATGGACTCGGACTTAACTTCAGTATTAGGGGTGAGGAAAATGCATGAAGTATTATCTATTTTGAGAACTCACTTCTGACAGCTTGGATTAGAAAAGCACAGGAGAAAGACTTCTATAAGCAGCTCTTGAATAAGAGGATGCACGGCATCTTCCACAAAAATGTGGAGGATGCGTTAATGTCTTGTGAGCTAACTTTTGCTTTCCACCCCGAGCATGTAGCACACATACTGTGTAATTGTCCAACTCATGCGGGAACGACCTACATCCAAAGGCACAATACAGCACTAATAGTGTCTTAATACCGTCTCTGTCACTCTTACAACATTAACCTGAACATCGCTCCTCTAAATGCTCCTAGGGAAATAGAGTCAATTGTCGAGAATGAGAAGTGCCGCATATACTGGAACTTTATATTCTCGACAATTGTTTCTCTTGCACGCTCGAGGCCTGACATAGTCTTTCTTGACTTCGAGACGCGAACCATGTTCGTTATCGAATTTTCAGCGACAGCTAACAAAAACATCATATCCAAGGAGAATGAAAATAAAGAGAGGTATCGAGACCTGATAAAGGAGTTGCAACGATTGTACCCGGAATATTCTGTTAAACTAATCGTCCTTATCATCGGCACTCTTGGAGGTGCCAAGCTTTCACTGGCTAATGGCCTAAACAGCATCCCTGCATGTCAAGAATATACTAAAACACTTGCGGGAAAAATGCAGAATGCGGTCGTCCTTGGGTCGCTCTGTGTTCTGAGGGTGCACAATACTTTTGCCGGATCGTCGTATTGATTCCGTCATAGACTATAACTACCTATCCCACAGTCGTGAGACGTGGTGATGGCTGCAATTTTACCGCGATTTCGCTGGGATCGGGTGCAGATTTTCAGATTAGCAACCGCACCCGGCGAAATCCTGCGGTTGTTCTCATGACAAAATTTTAATTATAAATGTACATACACTTACAAGGTTTCCATAAACCACGTGGCTCAATTTTTGTCACTTTTTAAGCCCCCCTCCTCCAATGCGGTCCACCGTGACATTATCGTCGACCCCCCCCCCCCCCCCCCTCCCCAGGGTTCTCCGTGGTTTTTTACTTTTATCTCTTGTAAGAAGAAAATAAAACAAAAAATTATGAGTGGTAGCAACCACGCACGTGGTTGCGGCCAGAATTTTCTTGCCTCGACTCGTTCACTAATGTAAAAAAATAAAAATACTTGGAAAAGAGGCACGCGGGACTGAAGAGAGGAACCATTTGACTCAATTCGGTTCAGATCGCAGGGATCGAATTTAGGACTCCGCGCGCTACTTCAAAAAAGGAGTAAGCTCTGCGTTTTATTTTTTTGTTATACATGAATATAAAACCACGTGGCTCGGGCTCTTAACCCCCCCCCCTCCCCATGTGGACCAGCGTGGCCTTTCTTCGACCCCTCTCCCTCTAAAGCAAGCACGTGATGTATGGAAGGCCCTTTATATGCCCGGCCGGGGGTACGTGTAACTCCCTCCCTTTCTTTCTTTACATTCATTCTTAACTTCTAAATCTAAATCTACCTCCGGAAGCTATCTATTTTTTTTTAACTAGCGCTAGTTTACTCATTCTTATGTGCCTTAGAGAGTCACTCACCCTTCAGGGAGACCACATTAATAACATACTTTCACTTTGGACTTGATCAATATTCATTGAAAACGTTCAAATACACCTTACGAGAGTTGGGATATATACGAAACGTTTCGTACTTCGCAGCTCGTACACGCCGGTGCTAGAGTTCCTCTATGGAGAGTTGTGTCACCACGTACTCCGCTTCTGTTTGGTGCCGCGAAAGCGGAATCGAATGTTTTGAAATTGGTGCGACATTCAAGTCAAATTTAATGTTCAGGCACTGATAGAATAGTAAATAAATATAATAAAAATAAAAATGTAGAGAGGATTTATGATACAACTAAAATGTTAATCACATGAATAAAGTAGAAAAGGTTTCACTGCTGATTTGTTGGAAATATATTTTAATTAAAAAAGTTTTAATTATGCAGTAAATATCACAAAGAATTATTGCTGCAGGTAAACGTTCATTCGAAATTACATTTCAAATCTTTATCTCATACTCTAAAAGTAATAATAGAAGACAAATTACAATTAAAAAAGAAGATAGTTTGTTTTTCTTTCAAGTGCAGAACTCTAAGAACCTGAATTATTATTGGCAAGTGATGTACATAGCCGTGTTTTTGCTAGCATCTTTGTTTTCAATGTCTTTTTCCTTTAATTTAGCTTGATTAAAAATTCTTAGACGAAAGAGCAATTTTATACAACCAGGTGCAATGATATAAATATTTGTTCCACTTCCTGGAAAGTATGAAGCGTAGCTTCGCTGATGTAGAAGGACAAGTTTTCTTTATATTCTTAATATTCTTAATTAAAAAAGCTTATTTTCAAAACAAACACTACACGAAAATATATAATGACACAAAACCTCTTCTTAAGAATACTTCAAATGTTTCGCGCTTTGTTACGTATTTCCGATTCCGGTTTCGCAGCGGCTAGTAGAGGGGGTAAAGTGATACAACTCTCCCTAGAGGAACTCTAGTCTGTGCTACAATACGTGGTGTCATCAAGTGGCACCCGATGAAGTTTCAACTTTAAGGGGTAATTTTTCGTTTTTTAATAAAGATGTATCTGTTTTAGTACAACTTTTTTAACAGAAAATTCAACTATTTATATAAAAATTTATCTTTTTGATTGAAAAATTCACACGTTTTAGTAGAAATAGTGAAAGTGAAACTCATTGTGAACAATTTATTGTTTTGACTGAAGGCTTATGTCTCTGGTCGAAAATGTAACTGTTTAGTCCAAAAGCCTTTTTCGGTTTGAAATTAATTCTTAAACTGAAAATGTAAATTGTCGTTGTGTAAAAATGCATCGGTTTTACGGAAAATTACTTTTTTGCTAAAAGATCATATTTTAGTATGAAAATTCTTTTTTTTGTCTACATTTTTGTTGTGGATTTATCTTTTTATGTTGAAAATTCCACTATTATGTGCAGAATTTAATTATTTTCTTTAAAATTTCAAGTTGTTTGTTAAAAAGTAATCTTTTCTTCTAGAAAAGACATTTTTTGTTTATAATAAATTAGTCAATTTGAAAATTTGACAGTTTTATCCGAAATACGGATTTAGTCCATTTATAAAAGATTCTATGTTAAAAATATTACAAGCTTAAAATGGCGGTATTTGAATACTAATGATCAAAGAAAAATCGGCGATTTTTTTATAATAAAGTTCTCGGTCACTCTACCTAATTCTACTGTTAGCAATAACTAACAATACATTTCTGGGAACTAAAAATTACGTACAGAAAGAGGGAGGGGCTGGGGGCAGGGTGATAAAAAGATTTTGTTACGGTTTGTTACAGGGGGAATGGAAGTTCTTAGAGACGGCTCATAATTCGTTACGTAATTTAAATGCGACCCCTAAGTTACTTTAACCGGATAAGAATGCGCAGAAAGCAGGGCGCAATTGGCTAAGGCATCGGCTAGGTACATACGGATTAGGTAGTTCAGGTGTTTAGGTTGAATTCCAATCTCCAGCCGCCAGTGTAATTTTTCAACGGGTTTAAGCGTGCAATTGTATGTGTAGGAAACCGTTCCTGAAATTGAGTTATTTAAAATATGAACCAAATACAGCAGTAATAAAAAACATCTTTTTGTCACATGTCCTTGTAAAGCTGATATGAAATTGCTACAAAGCATGTAAAAACGTTATAACACCATTATAGAATTGTTACACATATGTGTTACATATATGTTACGGCACTATTACGGAAAAATGTTACTTTGTAACTCTGTTCCTAAATTGTTCCAACTATGCTTTTGACATAACGGTGTTCCAAAATTGTCACATAACAACTAAATAACAAATTCACATCCTAACAATGTTACATATTTGTTACGGCACTATGACAGAACATGGTAACTCTGTAACACTGTTCCTGAATTTTTCTGAAAATTTTTTACATATAACTCTGTTTCAGAATTGTTAAGGATCTCTGACAAAAAATTGTTCTGAAACAGCGTTACAGAATTGCTTTATCCATTTGGGGACGACATTACTAGGACCATGATCTAAGCATGTTCTGATCCTGTTCTAAAACGTGTTATTTTCTGTTCCTATCCTGTGTTAGAATTTGTTCTTTTCTTATCCTGTTCTAAAAACTTGTTCCTTTCTGTTCTTATCCTATTCTAGAACGTGTTCTTTTCTGTTCCAGAACTGTTACGTCACAGTTCTAGAACAGTGCCCACTGATTAAAAATAAATATCGGAGGAAGTCTTACTCTGAGCAGAAGAAAGTTCCTATTTGCATATAGTACTTTTCACTATTTGGACGACTGGCGACTACATTTTTGAAATCCTTGGACCATACCTCTGCCGTCCAAACTAAAAAGATACATGAGTGACATTTTTATGAAAAATGAGTTTTTGGTATCGTTGGATTCGTAAGAGAAAGGTGCGTCTAACTATGTTAATAAAATCTATTAATTATTCATCTTATTGCAAAAAACGATTGTTTATAAATGAGGAAAGTCGAAAAACTTGAGAAATACAACAGAAAAAGATATACAAAGCACTTTGTGTGTCCTAAAAGGTGTACAAGGAAGGCAATATATCATCAGCATACATAAGAAAAAGAACCTGAAGAACTTTGTGTCTCTTTTGCTTTGTAAAGGTGACCGAGTGCGGCACGAATTGAGAAACGAAAAGAATCGCTTGCCCTAACGTATCTTTTAGCCTTGTGAATTAGCTTGGACACTGATCGGAAATCCACGGGAAATAAGTCCCGGCTAAATTCCGCTATGCACTAGCGACGTACATTCGGGTAAGTTCGGAACAGCCACTAAAATACACAGTGTCCCTTACGTATGTTTTGATGATGTATTTTAAGGATGTGCTCGAGCTCTTTGATAAAGGCATCATCCGCAAGTGACTGTGTGTTCTTTTTACCTCGTATTTTTGGCTTTCCGCGAATAGTAAAACAGAGCAAGCCCATTTTCTTTCAGAAATTGTTTAAAAAATCCACTTTTTAATGCAAAATATGAAAAAAGCACATTATTTTTAACTAAATAGCGTATCTTAATTATCCAAAATTTTATTCGATATTAAAGTTCTTTGGGCAAGAAGTTTTTCCCAATTTTCTCAGTTCGAGTTAAATTGGACTTATGTCTCTTTTAAGTTTGTACGGCAGACATTGCCAGTCAAAATGATGCCGAAATTCTAAAATGTGTTATTGAGGTTCCTAGTGGTTTGCGTACATTTTTGAGAGAAGGTGATATTTTTTTTCTTGATCGCGATTTTCGAGATATAAAATAAAGTTAGGGGAAGAACATTTGAATATTTCAATGCGTACTTTGATAGAAAGAAGGAAATAACTGTCCACGGAAGAATCCAACGAATCTCGATTTGTCACAAATATTAAGTGGACAGTGGAATCTACGCACGTATAAAATTGACAACAAACTGATAACGAAAATTAAATCTTACTTCAGAATCGCGTCGTCTCTCAATAACACTTCTGGAAAAAAGCTAACAACGTTTCTCAGAAAATTCAAAAATTTTTTTAGCCACCTCAAAAAAATTATTAATTAAAAAAAACACAGTTTTTTTCAAATTGTCATAATTTTGTCAAAAATTGGTCGATCGATACGTTTTTTTAAATCTTTGTAATTAAATGTAATTTTCAGAAAAAAATACAGAAAAAATTGCAAATCAATTTTGGGGTTATTCCCGCCAATCCTAGAGTTGGCCGAATTTTTTTCGTTTTTTTTTTTAATTACAATTTTTTTTTTTTTAATTTTTTCTAGAAATTTCATTTATATAATAAAATAAATGCAAGGAAATGATTCCTCGGTATATCATACTTAGTATGTAGTCTAAACTTAAACTAATAACTAGGATTCTACGTTTGATAGGATTCAAATTTAATGTTTTTAATAGTAATTAAACAAATCATTTATTTCATTTTCTTTGGCGTTTAAATATTTTACATATTCTATGTTCATTCGAATTTGAAAATTTTTTAACATATAAACAACCATCTGTGTCTAAAATTACACTGTGTAATTACTGAGTTCCCGTAATTGGTTTTGTTTTCAAAAATCGGTCATTTAAATCATTCAAAACTTTATTGCAATCCTCTTCTGAGAAAAACTTGACCGTGATATTTAGAAGGTTTTCCAGAGCATAAGCCCAATCGAACAGTTCGTGAGTTGTCGTTATTTGGTCATCAACCGCTAGTTGGAGACATGCTCTCGCTGATTGTCGTTTGATAGTGCCACCAAACCGTCACACGGACCTTTGCCATGGGCAGTCGCGAAAAAATGCTATGCAGTAGGTATACCAAAATCACTTGCATGATAATATAAATTTACAAAGTTTTTGTAGTTTTTAATTTGTGGAAGAGCCCCATCCGAGAACCGACGATCTGACGGTATTGGTGGCACTATCAAAAGACAATCAGCGAGAGCAAGTCTCCAACTAGCGGTTGATGACCAAATGACGACACCTCACGAGCTGTGAATGATTTAAATGGCCGATTTTTGAAAACAAAACCAATTACGGGAACTCAGCAATTACATTGTGTAATTCCAGACAAAGATGGTTGTTTATATGTTAAAACATTTTCAAATTCGAACAAACATAGAATATGTAAAATATTTAAATGCCCAAGAAAATGAAATAAATAATAATTAATTTATAGTTTAGACTATACATTAAGTATGATATACCGAGAAATCATTTACTTGCAGTTATTTTATTATATAAACAAAATTTCTGGAAAAAATTTTTTTTAGTAAAAACAAATTGAAAAAAATGCGGATAAACCGCAGAATTGATTGAAGATTTTTTCTAATAAAACAAAAAAAAAATAAAAATGTCGAACTTCAAAAAATTAACGGTTTTTTCTCAAAAACACAAAACTCTTATAGAGTTTACTATCTACAAATGTTTATGTATTTTTTTTTTGTTTTTGAAAAGTACATTTGATTACAAATATTTAAAAAAACGTATCGATCGACCCATTTTTGACAAAGTTATGACAATTTGAAACAAAAACATGTTTTTTTGTAAACTTCATAACTTTTTTTGAGGTGGGTAAAAAATTTGAAAATTTACTAAGAAATTTTTTTAGTCGGGTAGAATATAATTACAAAGTTTCAGCCAAATCGAAAGAGGTCGGATTCAAAAGTAATGGATTTGGTATGGAATGCCCCATATGCAGAATACATTAGCTACTGACATAGAAGAAAAAGGATGGCTTTGTTGGAAACTTCCTTTCAAAAGTGTCACATCAGAAGACATTTTAGAATCTCCGAAAACGACTATAAAAAATATAAGGGTTTTTTTTCACTGAAATATACCAACTTTCTCAAGCTGTGTCATAATCCTCGGAAATGTTCGATGCAGATATTGTAACCTAAGAATTGAATATGTAAAAAATGAGTCAAATGTGCTCAAATGAAAAGTTATATCTCGTCATATTTTTTGTACAGCTTATAGGTGCTTTTTCAGGTACAAGCACAATACTTTTGGAACTTCTGGTTTCACATATTGCAAATGTATATATGCTAATGGCCAACGTTTTAGTTGTTGTTCACACATTACTGCAGTTGTTTATTATTTATCCTATACTAGGTATTTATAAAAAATTCCTAAATCGGTAGAAGTACTTAGTAATGTGTTCAAGAAAAGTAGCTACATCCCAGTGATTGAAAGTGACAGTGAGAATTAATAAAGTAATAAGCAACTCCTAACGGTGAGAGGCAAACGGATCCGCAGAAATTAAGCACCCCAAATGGTGAGAGATAAGGAGCCTCTTTAGTATTAAGGCCCTTTATCAGAATGGCCTCAAAATTCAGAATCCATGACAAAAAGCGCAAACGACAAAGCGCCCGCCCAATGAGAGTCGCGCTCCGTGAAAAAGGCCTGCAAATCAAAGAGCGAGTATGGACTTGCTCATACATACATCCATCGCGATGAAGCGAGTCGCTCTCTGATTCGCCGACCTTTTTCATGGAGCGCGACTCTGATTGGGAGGGTGCTTTGTCTTTTGGGCTTTGTGTCACGGATTCTGAATTTTGAGGCCGCAAGGATGAATATTTTTGTCCAATTTTTTGCATACCTCGTCTGAGTAACCATATCTTGAAAAAAGCAGCGCCGGTTTTTCGATTAAATGTTTATATTTTGTTTAATAATCAAAATATAGAACAACAGCTGTGAAGCAGAATTAGTTAGTTTATATAATTACAAGAAATTGAAACAAAGTTCATGGAAATCGGTTAATATTTGCAGTAATATCGTGAATTTTAACATTCTGTGCATTTACACTTCAAGTTTCTAACAAATTTAATCTAAAGACGGTGTAACGGTTCACCTTCTTAGATCACTCCCACTTATATTTTTGGGCTATAAATGTAGTGCGTTGACCCAGCACACATCAGTTCTCTCTTGCTTTGGCTACTAAATTGTATTCTAATTTGTATAACTGAATAATAAAGTGTGTCGAGTACAATTTAGGTAACTCGACTATTTTTTAAAAACAACTAGACATATTATTTGGCGTAACATTTCTGGCGATCCTGCCAGGAGTGTGTAAACGATTCCTTTTAAAAACAAGGTTTCAAAAATACACAATCTTTGGAAGAACCCTCGCAGAATTCTACGTAATTCGCCTTCTTGATAATTTCACGAAATTAACAACAAAAAGAGTTTTACAAAACTCAGAGGAACTCCGGGTCTAATCTAAGGATAGACTCGTCAACAGAACAAAATAAAATTAAAAATTGGTTTGGGTAAAAC
>NC_046662.1:108347285-108376038 GCF_010883055.1 Belonocnema kinseyi | reverse complement strand
GAACAACTGATGACACTTGAGCATCTGAGAATTCTACAGGCAGCTACGTACAAGAAGATCAACAAGTCTGAAGAATTGACTACAAGAACTTCACGGATAGAATATTAATACCTGTTTTTAAACGTAAGCATATGTACACACTTTAGACATAATTGAACTGATAAGAGAATAAATCCCCTCTGCGGAATGCGGAAGGCGATGGAAATTGAATCAAAGATAATTCCATTTCCGGTGGGGTAAAGTTTATCGGTTCACGTTGAGATAGTCCTTGCACTCCAGAAATCTCATCGTCAACAAAATCTTGCGGTACTTTTGCATGGCCGATTAGTTTGTAGCAACTAGTCGACGAATATCAAAGTAGTCAGCACACAAAAGAAAATCGCGATACTTAACACTCGACACAAAACAAATTAGAATAAGTACACTGGCATTTATAGATTTTAGAGATAGGCTAAAACAGACTACGATACAGACGAAACGTACGCAACAGACAATTCCTTTAACATGTCAGGAACACAATCCCCTAATATTTCTCAAACCTTACCCTATGTAATGGATGGAAAAACTATGAGAAGGATGTGGACTACCATAGAAACCCTAACAGCCAATATGGTAGCATTGAACATAGAAAATAGAAATAGGACCCAAGAAATTCAAAAGATAGCAAAAGATTTAGGATACAGAGGAGAAATTGAAACGGATAAAGAACCAGAATTAACAGAGGGCCAGGATACAGAAACTAAAACCAAAATGAAAGTAAACTCAAATTTAGAACCCGAACTAACGGAAGACTTAGAAAGTGGGTTAGAAGTAAAAGCGAGAATGCCTGAAACACAAACAATAGGAAAAAAAATGAAAGTTACAAGACCTCTGTTACCAAATAAGTATAACCCAGAAGAAGAAGAGATGCATCAACAGTTATTTAGAAAGGAATTTAGAACACATTTACTCTCTACCAAAGAAGAGGAAGAAAGGGAAGCTATCGAACGTAGAAGGCTGAGAAACGAACGACTACTCAGAGATTCCCTTTCTCTGAGTAGTCGCTCGTTTCTCAGCCATAGAAACAATAAGGACAATTAATGGTCAAGATGATATTGGAGTAGAAGATTTTATAAAAAACGTTAAAAAGGCTAAAACTAGATGTACCCAGCCTAATCTACTTTTAGATTCAATTTTAGCAAAAAAAATACAAGGCTTAGCGGAGAAAGCGACCCGATATACATCTATAAATTCTTTTGAGGATTTATACACATCACTACGACAAAATCTGAAACAAACTGGTTCTGTATTAGCAATAAAAAGCAAATTAGAAGTATGCAAACAAGGCGCAACAGAATCACTACAGAATTTTAGCCTACGATTTAGGCAGTTAACTAATGAACTTAACTATGCCGCCCAAGCAAAGCATGTCAACCAAACAGAAAGAAGAGTTAGACTGAACATAGAGGAAGAAGAAAATATTAACAGATATCTTCTCAATTTCAGAAAAGAAATCGGTCTTCAGGTAAGGTTATTGAAACCGTCTAGTTTA
Source organism: Belonocnema kinseyi (assembly GCF_010883055.1). Taxonomy (NCBI): domain Eukaryota; kingdom Metazoa; phylum Arthropoda; class Insecta; order Hymenoptera; family Cynipidae; genus Belonocnema; species Belonocnema kinseyi. The sequence continues at coordinate 108,374,507 of NC_046662.1, read as the reverse complement.
GCAGAAGCGCAGAGTCACGATATAGAAACTGAAATGTGGTTAAGAGAGTCACAACCTATTCGACAGATACCACCGAAACCATCAGTCAAACTCCAACCCAGGCCTATTCAATTACCCAAATATCAGGCTAACACAACACTAATCCAAAAATCACATAATTACAATACAGTACAAAATGAAAAAATGAAAATAAAATGTCACAAGTGTGGAAATTTGGGAATTATAGCAAACCAATGTACAATGAAAATTACAAATTTTCAAACGGGTCAATTTTCAAATCGACTACCACATGTCAGAAACATTCAAGCAGAAGAGGAAGAACTAGAGAACGAAATAATGACAACGGAAGAATTACAGGAGCAAACAGATTACGAGAACCAAGCAGAATATCTGCCGTCAGTGGGAGACTAAAATCAATCAGAGGAAGAAACCATCGAGGAAATGAATACTACCTATTAGTAGACACAGGAGCGTCAATGAATCTAATCAAAAGACATCAAATACCAGAAAACACGAAACCTTTTAAATTAAAAAAAACATTTGCCATGGGAGAAGATAAACACATATCCGAAGCAGTATTCATACCAAATCTTTCCAAAAAACACCCTTTTCACATAATAAATTATGATTCCCATTACCAGAGTCCGGTATAGTAGGCTTACCATTTTTTAAACAATTTTCAAGATATTCCATAGCACCAAACTTTCTAATTTTGGGCAATAAAAAATTACCGCTACATGACAACGGTAATTACATAGGACCCCATACACAACAAGTATTCAGATTACAAAACCCAAGACAAAGATAACGAAATTTGGATAGAAGAAAACAATTTAATTCCAGACGGTATATATACAATCAAAAATGGTGAAATAATAATACCTATAATAAACGACTCAGGAACACCGAAAAAATACCAGATAACCTACAGTATGATATAATTTAAAAAATAGAATCTCAAGATAAAAATTTTTCTAATGAAGAAAAAACGACGAAACAGCCTACGACTTACCAATTAGAGCACAATCAAAGAATCCGAGAATTAAAAAAATTAATAAAACTAGACCACATTGGAAATAAAGACCATGAAGTTAGAGAAAGTATCTATAAAATACTCCTCCAATACCAAGAAGTGTTCACATTACCCGGTGACCCACTCCCCTGCACAAAACTTACAGAACATAAAATCATTTTAAATTCTGGCAAAATAAAAAACCTAAGATTCCACAAACTACCAGAAAAACATAAGGAATTTGCAATGGAAGAAACCCAAAACCTATTGAAAAAAGGAATAATTCAACCCTCTCAATCACCTTTTAATTCACCATTATGGATAGTTCCAAAAAAAGGAAATAAACTAAGAATGGTTATAGATTATAGACAAATAAATAAAGACACTGATCAAGATGCTTACCCATTACCTGTAATTGATGATATTTTGGATCAGTTAGGAAAAGCCAAATTCTTTTCTGCTCTTGATATGAGTGCTGGTTTCCATCAAATTCCTATGAAGGAAGAATGTAAAAAATATACAGCATTCTCCACCTCTCAAGGGCATTTTGAGTACAATCGAATGCCTTTCCGACTGAAAAACGCACCAGCAACTTTTCAGCGAATGATGGACAATGAATTCAGAGGGTTAATAGGAAAAGAATGTTTTGCTTATATTGATGACATCGTAGTATTCGGATCAACCTTACAAGAACACAATAAAAATCTAGTGAATGTCTTACAGCCTGTTAAAGATCTTGGCTTAAGACTAGAACCAACCTAATGCGAATATCTCAAACCTGAGCTGGAATATTTGGGCCACTTAATAACCAAAGATGGAGTTAAACCTAATCCTGATAAAATCAAAGCTGTACAAGAATTTAAGATTCCAACTACGGTAAAACAGGTACAATCATTTTTAGGGCTTGCAGGATATTATAGAAAATTTATCAAAAACTTCTCATCAATAGCCAAACCCCTAACTCTGTTAACTAGAAAAGACATTCCTTTCAATTGGACGAAAGAATGCGAAAAGGCATTTAATAAACTTGAAAATGCACTGTGCACCGTACCCGTTTTAAAATTCCCAAACTTTAAGAAACAATTCACGCTCAAGACTGACGCTTCAAATCAAGGCTTAGGAGCCGTTCTATCTCAAAATGGACATCCTTGTTTATTTATTTCCCGAACACTAGTCCCTGCAGAACAAAATTACAGTATATCTGAAAAGGAACTCCTAGCAATAATATGGGCCGTCAAACGTCTGAGGCAATATCTTTTGGGAAATAAATTCAAGATTCAAACCGACCACAAAGCACTAGTTTGGCTACATAATTGTAAAGACCCTAGCTCAAGATTGTTAAGATGGAGAATTAAACTAGAAGAGTATAAATATGAAATTCAATATGTAAAAGGGAAAGAAAATAAAGCAGCTGATTGTTTGTCAAGATTATTTCCAATTACTCAAAAAGATTTATTAGAACAAGCACTAGAAGAAATTGACATCCAAGAAATTGAAAGAGAACTTCCCGACATAGAAATATTCGACACCCCTGTTCGAGACTTAAACACGCCAGAACCGGTAACAGCCACCAAACCTATTAAAATAAGTGAAGTCAAATTAGAAGGAGAAAACAAAATCAAAATACCCCATAGAAGGATAAGAGAACCCTCAATAGAAAATTCAGACTCATCGATAGAAGATCCAGAACCAATTCTAGACGAACAAAAGGAAGACATCGCAGAAGATAAATTATATAGAGATTTTTTAGAGTGGAGATTAAAAGATTAAATCCAGTATCGGGAACAGTCAAAGTTAAACCCAACTCTGTAGGAAAACTTTGGACATACATAAAAAAGGAAGAAATGCCACCCTTTAATGAAGAAGAATGGCTGAGAATATTAGGATGGGTAATTGATGAAATTAAATCTAGAAAACTTACTTTAGTGAGATTAGCTTTTGGAGATCCTTTATTCACACCAATAGAAAAAGAAACAATCCAAGAAATGATAGAATATCTTTCCAATAATTACCGTGAATCCAGTTTCCACTTATGTTTCTCAAACACTAGGGAACTAACCAAAGAAGAAAGAAGAAATATAATAATTGAAGCTCACTCAACGCACCTGGGAGAGAAAAATACAATAGATAGGGCTAAGAAATTAGGGTATTGGATAGGAATGGACAATGACATAATAAAATATGTTAAATCCTGCCCTATCTGCCAACTACAGAAAACTACTAGGATTAAAAATCAAGCTAGTAGCATAATACCCGACACTCCTGCTAAACCTAATGAGAAAATTGCTTTTGATATTTTCGGACCCTTACCAGAAACCATTCAAGGGAACAAATATATACTAAGCCTACAAGATCGATTAACACGGTATACAATATTAATACCGTTAAAAAATGAAACTACAGAATCAATTATTAATAATTTAATTGATCACTATATTTATATATTTGGAGCCCTCAAAACAATCCTAACGGACCAGGTTAAAAATTTTCTTTCTGAACTAATGCAATAATTTGAAGAAGCATTAAAAATTCAACACGTAAAAACGACTGCGTTTCATCCCCAGCCTAACGGTAATATTAAACGCATGCACTCCACACTGAAAAATCTTATTAAAACTTCTATCGCCGAAAACACTAAAGAGTGGGATGATAACTTGAAATACATCAACTTTGCAATCAATACAATGAAAAATGATACTCTCGGAATATCACCTTTGGAAGCCACCTTCGAAAGAGAACCCAACATCCACTCAACAATTAACCCTTCTCCAAATCTGACTTACTCTGATTTAGTTAAAAAATGGAAGTTAGAAGACATCCAATATACAAGGAAAAGGATTGGGTTAAGTGGAAAAACAGCACTAAACAAAACAAGCTAGATCCGAACTGGAAAGGCCCCGGGGAAATAATAGAAATATTGGAAAATAATAACCTAAAAATTAGATATGATAATAAAATTATTAGATTACATATAGACCAATGCATGACTTATTTTTTAGATGACGCTCGTGTTGATAACCCTACTCACGATTTTGATAACGACAGCGAAGACTAACTATACAATAGAAGAACTAAAGGGAAACGTATACATAGAAGAAATGAATAAAGTACACCTATACAATGAAGAATGGAGACTAATAATAGGAATAAACTCTGAATTTGATAAATTATACAATGATAATAAAAAAGTAGCCGAGTATTTTTTGCGTAGGTCTGACTTTTATTAATAATTCATGGTTTATTATTATAAATTAAGTTCTTTCCTGTAAAACATTTAGTATTTTGTAAAAAGAAAACCGAATTTGGTCAACAATTTTTCCCCGAGAATCGTAAAAAATATTATTTTCTGCAATTGATACAATCGACGAATGGTCAAAGTCCTTTCTTATACGATATTTAGCAATTGAGTACTCGGTTCTGAATTTTTAACCGCACGGTTAAATATTTTTGTCTCATTTCTTGCATACGTTGTCTCAATACTCACATTTTGAAGTATACAAAGTCGATTTTTCACTCAAATTATTACACAATACATTATAATCTACATTATAACCGCCGAAAATGCATATACATCTAACACTGCACGATTCCTCGCGGACCGAAAGAACCGAAAGGAGCCTCTTCAAAGTACCCTTAAAGACACCATTAAGTCCTTCTTCGATTTCTTCTTAAAAAACTTTTTTTAAAAACAGCAAGATCAACTTCTAAATTGTTAAAATTCGAATTCTACGTTAAAATTTGCATTAAAAACAGTAGATAGGTAAGACCGATTCTGGCTCACTTTTTCCGCACGAATAGCAAACTTGCGGCTGAAGATCAGAAGGCTGTAAGATTGGTTTCCCTCCTTGTGCTGCCTTACGAATCACAGTTTCGGAGTATCCGAATCACACGATCGATATTGGAAATAAATACTTAAAAATCATGGGAAAGAAACTTTTCAGCCCCAAAAATATGGAATAGGATATAATACGATATATGATATCGCAACATTAGGCTATTTAATACCTCCTATTCCTCGAATAGAAGTTTTTCATCCCAAAATAATATAATTTATGTATTAAAAAATTCCATTCTGACGACGTCATCGTCGATTCCTGGAATCCTTATCTATGTTAACTAAATTAATTAAACTTTCTCCTTTAAAATTTGCTGACAGGGGCGCCATATTTCATATAATGTTAAACAATTCTATCTAAACAAAATTCCATTCTGATGACGTCACCATAGTTCCAAGAATCCTTATCTATAGTGTTGCCAAGTTTCAACTTTTTTCCATACGAATAGCAAAAAGTAAGACGGAGTCTGGATAGCTATGTGTGAGTGCATATCCGTGTGAGATATAAGGTATGTATCCGTGTCAGGGTGTTTAAGAGGGCTAGGTGATCATATTTCCTGTATATTGATGAATTTATCGTTAAATATAATTGCTTGTTAATGTCAATATAATTCTGAGAAATATTTGATGTCTGATTTAGAGTGTGTGATATGATTATTTTGAAGGTAATTTCTGAGAAATGTATTTTGCAAGTTTAAACAGGTTTGAGCAGAAGAGTTTAGGGTGGTGAATCATCATCCTCTTTGATAGCTGAGACGCCGCTCGGGAGATAAGATGATGACGTAGATGGTTTACTTCACATATACTTTATAATATTGCAGAGGTCTTTATGATGGAGCGACTCGAAAAATACCAGCAGATTCTTAAGAGGTCCTATTACATACAGTGGATCACTGCAATAGATTTAGGATTTATTGATATAGCTAGGATGCGAAATGAACTATTAGCTATGAAGAAAGACGTTATATTTCAAATGTGTCTAGAAGTGTCGATTATAATTTAGAGCCTTGTAGAATATTGAGACAAAGAGGGGATATATTAATAGATAAAGATGGTAAATGATATGCAGCATGCATAGTTTAGGCAGAAAGAGAGATGGAGAGCGAGAGCGAGAGAGAGCGAGAGCTATGTATTAAAAAATGTTTTAAATCAAAAAAAATTTTGTAAGATTGCAGAAGAGTTTGCGATTGTGTGACTTAAAAAATACCAACAGATTCTTAATAGGACCGATTACATACAGTTAATCACTGTAACATATTTATATTTTTATATTGATATAGCTAGGATGTCAAATCAGCCATTTGAGATGAAGAAAGTACGATTTGAAAACGCTTGATAGAATTTATAAAATAAATCTGCTCCATAAATAATGGAGTTGACTAAGAAACGTTGAAATCATCTTTCACATAATAGAGTCATCTGCTAAAAAAGATTCAATTTATTTACTTTAAACATTCAAATAAAGCATCATAAATAACAAAAAATAAGTTCAGCAGTATTAAAATTTGATGAAACGAAACTGTGAATCAAACATTATAAAAAATGACACAGTGATCACGTGAATATCTCCTTTCTGGAACTTTTTAAATCCAAAGTTAATATAGTTTTTATAGAAATCGAGGATATATATATTGCTTTCTAGGTAACTAATTTAATTCAGAGGTCATAAAAGCCAGTCCATAGAAACCTACCTTACCGATATTCTACAGATGCAGTGATTCGTGCTATGTTTCCAGAATATTATAAAACTAATGCCATCACCATCGAATTTTACTATGCAATTTTTCGTAAACAACTTCAAGGTTATTGTAAATGACGCATTATATTTCGCGATCTTAAAAAACTGTATCTGCACGTATCGATCACATCTTAGAACATTCTAGAACAATTAGACAAAGAGGGAGATATATTAATGGATAGAGAAAGGTATGTATTAAAACATGTTTTAAATCAAAAATAATTTTGTGAGATTGCAGAAGGCTTTGCGATTGAGTGACTCAAAAAATACCAACAGATTTCTAAGAGATCCCTATGCACATAGTGAAAATATTTAATTTACTGACTTGAAACAATAATATCTAATGCAAGGACACTGTGACTCAAAAAATCAAAATGAAATATTGCACAAGTATATTAAAATGCACTATTATGTATAACAGCTGAAAATCTTGGTCTTTCTTAGAACTAACATTTTGTTTTAAATTGCGGTTAAATAAACCAATTTAAAGGGGGCATGATTTCAATTTAACAGAATAATGAATATATAGCTGATTCAACTATAGCAACTTAGTAAACGAAAACTTAGTTCCATTAACAAGAGGTCTTCGTTTTACATAGATTATCATAGAGTGCGCCACAATCAGATATGCTGCTTTTCCTTCTAGTTGTAAATAGAGGATGGTGATGAGGAGAAGAAGAAGAAGGAGGAGGAGGCGGAGGAGACGATAACATTACAGTTCAGCAGTTACTGAAAATATTAGATTTATACGTAAGAATAAAGGAGCACATCGGCTTCCAAGCAACACCAAAAACTAAAGGAACTGTAGTTAGTAATATCTTCTTCCTAACTACTGGGTGTATCTCCACTCTCGGTGCTGAATTCTGCGCTGAGCTGGATAAATCACCATCCTCATGTATCGACTTCATTTACGTCTTAAATCAATATTTAATAATAAAGAAATCTATTTTAATAATGCTGACCGTAAAGTACCAATGATGTTAAAGTATGCTCTTATATAACAGTTGCAAATAATTATTTTTCTTAGAACCAAAATTTTATTTTTGTTAAACAAATCCAGTTAAACCCATAATGATTTCTGATTACCAGAATTATAAACATACTTTTGTGTCAACTATGTCAACTTAGTAAATGAAAACTTAGTTTGATTAAGAAGAGGTCTTAGGTTAATGAAGTTTATGATGGAGTGCACCACTGTCAGGTACGCTGCTTTTCATATAGCTGTAACCACGCTTCTCCTGTTAAATGTTGAAGTCCCTAAATCAAGGAGGAGAAAAAGGAGGATGAGGATACAGTAATGATGTAGTTAAGATAAATAGGTACAGAAAATATTCGATTCAATGATTATATTATCCGAATCGTATGTTGTGTGCCATTTGGATGTGCAAATAAAAGGAGTACAACAGCTTTAAAATAACAAAAAAACTTAAAGAAACTGTAGGTGACACCTTATTCATGCGTACTAAGTGTGTATCTGAGGAAAGGTTACTTTCAGCATCATCTTCCTCCTCATCAGCATCATTATCCTCATCATCATCGTCATTGCCATGATCATTAACATCCTCATCATCAGCATTATTTTTATTACCGACGAAGAACTGTCATGTTGGCCAAATTCTTCTTCTGGCTCTACTTTTTGCTTCTTTCAAAGCGGTTCCACTTCACATTTTTATTTCTGAGTAATGGATGATAGATTCTTTAGTGGAGAGAATTGTGGTTTCCAAGCTTCTTGAATAGCTTGTTTCTTGTCCAGTTTGAAAATCTCATGCTTTAGAGGAATTGCTTTCCTCTCCTTATTAATCCGACTGTCAGATTCTTGCATTGGCCTTAAACTTCGAGTTACCTTTGAAATTTGGTGAAAATCGCTTTCAACTTGCTTGTGATTCTTGACTGAGCATGAGTGTTTCTCATGTCTTTTTAAATTATCAAGTCTTGAATAAGTTCTGGAACAATTTGAACAGGTGCTAGTCATCTTGCGACTGACACAGTAAAAATGGTTGTTCATTCATTGAATATGAGTTTATATCCTCCTCCTCCTCCCTTCATCCTCGCCCTCCGCCTACTTCTTCTCCTCATATCCATCTTCAATTTGCAGCATCTCTTTCTTCACCTCCTCCTTTTCCGACTTCTCTTCTAAACAGTTAAAAAACACTTGCACTTTCAGTCATCTTGTCCTAACAGAGTAAATATGGCTTTTATTCATGGAATCTGAGTTTATATCCTCTTCCTCATCCTCCTTTTCTCCTCCTTCTCCTTCTCCTCCACCTCCTTCTCCTCTTCCCACTTTTTCTCCACTACTCCTCCTTCTCTCCTTACTTTTCTTTCACGCCTTCTCCTGCTCCTCCTCTTCCCCCTCCTTATGTCCATCATCCTTTCCTAACTTCTATTTCATCATCCCCTCCTTTCCAAACTTCTCTTTCATCACCCCCTCCTTTTCCAACTTCACTTTCTTCATCCCCTCCTTTGCCCACTTCTCTTTCTTTACCCGCTTTTTTCCAACTCCTCTTCAAAACAGTTTAAAAATATTGTTTCAACCAAAGATTTTTAGTTAAAAGCAAACTGTTTTCAAACTGTTTGGATGAGTAATTGGAAAAGCAGGGATTGAAGAAAGAGAAGTTGGAAAAGAAAGGGGTGATGAAAGGTAATGAGGAGGAGGAGAAGAAGAGGTTGAGGAAAAGAAGGATATAAACTCAGATTCCATGAATGAACAGACATGCTTACTCTGTTAGTGACAAGGTGACTAAAAGTGCAACTATTTTTTAACTGTTTGAAGATAAGTTGGAAGAGTAGGAGGTGAGGAAAGAGAAGCTGGAAAATGAAGACGGACATGAGGAGCAGAGCGAGGACCAGGGGGGGAGGTGGAGGAGGGGATATAAAGTCAGATTCCATGAATGAACATCCATTTTTATTGCGTCAGTGGCAAGTTGACTAGCACCTGTTAAAATTGTTCCAGAACTTATTCAAGGCTTGATAATTTAAAAAGAAATGAGAAATACTCTTGCTCAGCCAAGATTCACAAGCTATTTGAAAGAGTTTTCCACCAAATTTTAAAGGTAACTCAAAATTTAAGGCCAATGCAAGAATCTGACAGTAGGATTGATAAGGAGAGGAAAGCAATTCCTCGAAAGCATAAGATTTTCAAACTGGACAAGAAACAAGCTATGGAACCGCTTGTGAAGAAGCATAAAGTAGAGCCAGAAGAAGAATTTGGCCAACATGACAGATCTTTATCGATAATAAAAATGATGTTGATGATGAAGATGTTAATGAGCATGATAATGACGATGATGAGGAGGATAATAATGCTCATGAGGAAGAAGATGATGCTGAAAGTAACCTTTCTTCAGAATATAAAATAAAAGAAAAAAGAGAATCTAAAATGTGAAACTACTGGGAACAACCCAATAAGTTTGAGGATCGATTGCGCAGTCTCTTAAAAGATCAACTAGCTGGAAACGTAAATAATGTACACCAAATTATTTTGATTATTAATTAACCTTAAGTGATGAACCTTAACTAAATCATTATCATATCCTCCTCCTCCTCTTGAAGTCCCCCCCCCCCCATATTATTTTGTCATTCGTCTACATGTATTTCAGGAGCTTATTTAACTTGATTTAGAATAATTCAAGATTCAACAAGAGAAAAAACGTGCTTAAAACTATAAGAAAAGCAGCATATCTGATTGTGGCGTACTTAATGATAATCTCTGTATACCAAAGACCTCTTGTTATTGAAAATAAGTTTTCGTTAACTAAGTTGCTATAGTTGAGACAAAAGTATGTTCACGATATTATTAATAAGAAATCCTTATCTATTTAACTGAATGTATCAAACTCATCGCAGAGTGCAATATAAAGAATGGAGATACACTTAGTATGCATGCACATCCAAATGCCACACAAAATACAATTCGGATGATGTAATCATTGAATCCAATATTTTCAGTACCTACTTGTCTTAACCAAATCATTACTGTATCTTCATCTTCCTCCGCCTCCTTTTTCTCCTTCTCCTCCTCCTCTACTCTCTCGTTCTTCTACATACATTTTTGATAGTTTATCTACCTTGATTTAGGAGAATTAAAGATTTAACAGGAGAAACGTGGTTACGCCTATATGAAAAGCAGCGTACCTGATAGTTTTACACTCCATGATAATCTTCATTAACCTAAGACCTCTTCTTAACCTTAACCTCTTCTTAACTCTTCTTCATTTACTAAGTTGACATAGTTAAATCAAAAGTATGTTCATGATTCTGGTTATCAAAGATCATTATCTGTTTAACTGGATTTATTTAGCAAAAATTGAATGTTGGTTCTAAGAAAACTGATTATTTGCAACTGTTATATAACGGCATAATTTAATGTCATTGGTAGTTCACGATCAGTGTTATTAGATTAAATTTCTGCATTATTAGATATTGATTTAAGACGTCAATGAAGTCGATATATGAGGATGGTGATTTATCCAGCTCAGCGCAGAATTCAGCACCGAGAGTGAGTATACACCCAGTAGTTAGGAACATGGTATTACTAACTACAGTTCCTTTAGTTTTTGGTGTTGCTTGGAAGCCGATGTGCTCCTTTATTTTACGTCTAAATCTAATATTTTCAGTAACTGCTGAACTGTAATATTATCGTCTCCTCCTCCTCCTCCTCCTTCTTCTTCTCCTCATCACCATCCTCTATTTACAACTAGAAGAAAAAGCAGCATATCTGCTTGTGGCGCACTCTATGATAATCTATGCAAATCAAAGACCTCTTGTTAATGGAACTAAGTTTTCGTTTACTGAGTTGCTATAGTTGAATCAGCTATATATTCATTATTTTGTTAAATTGAAATCATGCCCCCTTTAAATTGGTTTATTTAACCGCAATTTAAAACAAAATGTTAGTTCTAAGAAAGACCAAGATTTTCAGCTGTTATACATAATAGTGCATTTTAATATACGTGTGTAATATTTCACTTTCAATTTTTGAGTCACAGTGTCCTTGCATTAGATATTATTGTATCAAGTCATTAAATTAAATATTTCCAGCAGATCACTCTATTATGTGAAAAATGATTTCATTGGTGGTTACAGACAACTCTAATAATTATGTACCTGATTTATTTCATAAATGCTAGCAAGAGCATTCAAATTATTCAAATTATATGTTCTTTATCTCAAATAGTTGATGTAATATTATAATTACAGGAAACCTACCTGGTCTTAATTTATAATAGTTTATTTCGCATTCTGTAATTTTGAAAAATTATTTTTGATTTAAAATATTTTTTAATACATACCTCTCTATATATTAATATATCTCCCTCTTTCTCTAATTGTTCTAGAAGATTCTAAGTTATAATCGATACGTGCGGATACAGTTTTTTAACATCGCCAAATGTAATGCGTGATGTACAATAACCTTGAAGTTGTTTAAGAAAAATGACAAGTAAAATTTGATGATGTCGTTAGTTTTAAAAGATTCAGGACTTTCATGATCTCTGAATTTAATTAGTTACCTAGAAGGCAATATATATCCTCGATTTCTATAAAAACTATATTAACTATGGATTTAAAAATTTCCAGAAAGCAGATATTCATGTGATCACTGTGTCATTTTTTATAATGTTTGATTCACAGTTTCCTTGCATTAAATTTTAATACTACTGAATTTATTTTTCTTATTTATGATGCTTTATTTTAATGTTTCAAGTAAATAAATTGAATCTTTTTTAGCAGATTCCTCAATTATGTGAAAGACAATTTCAACGTTTCTTAGTCAACTCCAATATTAATGGAGCAGATTTATTTTATAAATTCTGGCAAGCGTTTTGAAATTGTATTTTCTTCATCTTAAATGGCTGATTTGACATCCTAGCAATATCCATATAAAAATATAAATCTGTTACAGTGATCAACTGTATGTAATTGGACCTATTAAGAATCTGTTAAAATTTTTCAAGTCACTCAATCGCAAAGCCTTCTGCAATCTTACAAAATTATTTTTGATTTAAAACATTTTTAATACATAGCTCTCTCTCGCTCTCCATCTCTCTTTCTCCCTGAACTATACATTCTGCATATCATTTACCATCTTTATCTATTAATATATCCCCTATTTGTCTAAATATTCTACAATGTTCTAAATTATAATCGGTACTTCTAGACACGTTCGCAATACTTTTTCTTTCAGCGTTAAACTCTTAAAAAAATAAAATACCTGTCATTTACATGGTCCGAAGGCGTCTTCAAATGCATCTTCTTTTAGTAGCAGTTAATTAACTTTCCGCCTGCAAATTTAAGATTAATGTCTGGATGCTAACGCCACGTACTGGAATCCTCAGACAACAACGGTGCGCTGCAAGTGAGAGGAGTCAAGCAGTGTCCTTGAGGTTACGAGTCGAGATGTCAGGACTAAAGATAAAGGATTTTTTTAGATTCTCATTTTTGATATTATTCTTATCTCAGAAGGTATTTAATTTGTGTAAAATTAGACATATAAATTATAACATATATTTAGTCACATTTATTTGCCAATTTAGAATTTTATTTTTAAATTTCGCGCTCAACATACTACTTGAGCTATTATGGATGCGCTTCAAGTCACCTTCAGCAGAATTTAATGACATTTAAAAAAATTTTTGAAGCTGCAAAAAAAGTATGGCGATTATTTTTTAAGTTTGTAATGGAAATTTTAACGTAGAATCCAAATTTCAACTATTTAAAAGTTGATCTTCCTGTTCTCTGAGTTTTTTAAGAAGGAACCGAAGGGGGATTCATTGTGGTCTTTCAGGGTACTTTGTAGAGGCTCCTTTCGGTTTTTTCGGTTCGCCAGGGTTACTAAGACTGTTCTTCTCTGTTTTATTATTAAACAAAATATAAACATTAAATAAAAAAATGGCTCTGCTTGCTTCGAGATATGGTTAATTAGATGACGCATGCAAAAAAATAGACAAAAATATTTAACCGTGTAGCCTAAAAATTCAGAAGCCATTGGAATTCTGCTATCCGTAATAACCAAATGTAACTTAAAATGCTATGAGATAACGGTCTGCCACAAAAATTGTTATCATGAAATCGTGGATTAATTTATGATTTATGTACAGAATCAATTTATTTATATAATTACAAAAACTTGAATAAAAGTTTTAGGAAACTTGCTTACCGTGTGCAGGAATAATGGAAGTCTTTAGGGAATTTATAGCCTGACTTGTTGAAACAATCATTATTTATTTTCCCCTGTAAATCATAGGAATTGTGAAAGATTATTTTTTCAAAAATACTTATTACTTACAAAAAATAATTTTTTTAATCAATTTTTTTTCCGTCAATCGTAAAAAAAATATTTTTTACTGTAATTGATGACACAATCAGAGAATGGTCTAAAGTACACTGTTAAAAATGTTTGGAATTCTACAACACATATCAGAATTCCGCAATACAAGCGCAAGGTAAAATTGCAACCATGGTATTGAAATGACGAAATGGCAATACATGTATTGTAAGTGTTATACATCGCGAAGTCATCGGCCAGCATTCCAATACATGTATTAGAGCGTTTATAAGACGAAAATTGTGCGAAAGGAAATTACGGAATTAATGGAATTCAAAGAATTCTCCGAATTTATGGAATTATCGTAATTCACGAGATTTATTAAATTCACGAAATTCATGCCATTGATGTAATTCACAGAATTCATGGAAATGAGGTTTATGTAATTCACGGAATTTATGTAATTCAAAATATTCAAGAAATTCATTGAATTCCAGGAATTCGCAAAATTCATGGGATTCGTGGAATTTGATGAATTGAAGGAATTCATGGAATTAATTTAACTGAAGAGGTTCCAGGAATTCACTGAAAACAAGGAATTCACGGAATTCATCGAGTTTATGAAATTTAAGGAATCCACGAAATCCACGGAATTACAGGAATTTACGGAATTCACGTTATACGCTTAATTCATGGAACTCTCGTAATTCACTGAATACGCTTCATTTACGGAATTCACGAAATTCACGGAATTCATGGAATTGAATTGAAGGATTTCATGGAATTCATTCAAATAAAGGAATTCATTGAAATCAAGGCAGTCACGGAATTGATCGAATTTATGGAATTTACGAAATGCTCGAAATTTATGGAATAATGGAATTTACGGAATTCACGAAATCCACGGAATAATTAAATTTACGCAATTCACGGTACATGCTTAATGTGTGAAACTCACGGAATTCACAGAATAAGCTTCTTTTAGGGAATTCACGAAATTCATGAAATCCAGGGAATTCACGGAATTCTCTGGATTTACTGTAATCAAGAAATTTACGGAATTTAAGAAAGTCACGGAATTCATATAACACCCGGAATTTACGGAATTCAAGAAATTAACGGAATTCACAGAATTTGTAGAAATAAAAGAATTCTCGAAATTCATATAACACTCGGAATTCATGAAATTCACCGAATTCCAGAGATTCGAGGAGTTCACAGAATTAATGGAATTCAAGGAATTCCTGGAACGCCATGAATTTAATACATTTCGTGAATTCCGTGATTTCATTGAACTTCATTAACTCATTGAGGTTCTTAAATTTCGTGAATTCTATGAAATACACTATTTACTTGAATCTCATGAATTAGTTGAATTATGTCAATATGTTGAATTCCGTGAATTCCATGCATTCCTTTAAATCCATTAATTCCGTGCTTTCTATGAATTTCCATTAATTCCATGAATTCAGTTTTCTTAATTTTCGTCCATTCTTTTGATTCCTTGAATTCCCTGATTATCTTGAGTTTCCGTGAATTCGTTGAATTCCTTAAATTCCTATAAATTCCTTAAATTCCTTAAATTCCGTTAATTCCATGAATTATATGAATTCCGCGAATTCCATGAATTCCGTGAATCCCATTAATTCCATTAAATCCGTGAATTCCGGGCGTTATATGAATTTATTGAATTCCTTGACTTCAGTAAATTCTGCGAATTCTACTAATTCCTTGAATTCTATGGATTTCTTAAATTCCAAAAATACGCGCGTTATTAACTATACATTAACAAAAGTTATGGCTCCGTTAGAAAATTTCTTTTTTTTCAGGAACAAGTGTTCTCAAAAATGATTTACATTTTTTGTTATTGTAATTATTCGCTTCAACAGGTGTCAAGATATCCAGCGACTAGACTTGTATTTTAAAATTCCAATACATTTAAGGTAGCATACCAATGCCAGAATTTATAAACTACAATATTGTGCATTGCAGCGTTCCCTTACGTTTCGGAAATAAACTTTCAATACATGTAGTGGAAGTTTCCAACCGAAATTCTTAACACTGTATTTTCTTTTAAGGCGTATATAATCTAGATTATAATATATAATGTAATGATTTTATTGAAAAATCGGCTCTTTGTGCTTCAAGATATGAGTATCTAGATGACGAATACGAGAAATGAGACAAAAATATTCATCTGTGCGGCCTACAAATTTAGAACCAAGTACTCGATTGTTAAATATTTTACGGTTCACGGGGAAAAAATTGATAACCAAATTAAATTTTTTTTACAAAGTATTAAATATTCTGCATAAAATAACCTAATTTAGAGTAATAGACTAAAAATTATTAATAAAAGTCAGACCTATGCAAAAAATACTCGGACACACTCTACTTATGGATTGAAGACTATGTGTGTGAAAAAAATTCTGAAATATACTGTCTTTCACTTGAATTTGATAGAAAACTGCGGTGTAAAGGCACAGAATATAATATTCACATTATTACTGCAAATATAAACCGATTTTTCTGAATCTTTTTTGAATTCCTTGCAATTATATAAATTAATTAATTCTGTTCATTGAAATTGAATTGAACGGTGATTTCATAATGTCAGTGTTTCCAACTGTCCAAAATCTGATAAAAATGCCGGGGTTCATTCGTTCCGGATAATTGGCATCTCCCAGCGTGGAGTCTGTCGACTGAAGATTTACAAGCGTGAGCAGGCTCGCTGCGGACAAACATATACAGCTATAACTGAACGTCAGTGCTATTTTTCTCTATTGTTCTTTGCGGTTTTGATTAACACACAAAATATAAAGATTTTATCGAAAAATTGGCCCCGGTTGCAGAGATATGGTTATTTACATAGATGAGGTATGCAAATAATTGGACAAAAATATTCGACCGTGCGGCCTCAAAATTCAGACGCGATGGGAAATTCTGATATAGGGTCTTGAGCCCCTCAAATGGAATTCAGAAACGTTCTGCAATCTACCAGATAGCAAACATTGTTAAATTTGTTTTGAAAAATTATAAAAATTATCGAGTAATCATAACTGTTTCTGAATTCAGTAAGAAGATCACAATGAAAAAGTCTGAAAGCGAAAAAAAAAGAATTTTTCCGTTGACAAATGTCCCAATAATAAATTTGTTCATTAAATTTGTTAAAAGAATAAAATTGATAAAAAATTAGGAATTTTTTTGAAATTATTCTGAAGTTCCTAATTAAAAAGTTGACATCGAAAAAACAAATTTTTATATCTAAAAATGTCTGATTAATGCATTTTTTAATTAGAATTGTTTTAAAAAATCATTAAATCTATCAACTAATTATAAATGTTGCTTAAATTGTCATAAAGTGCCCAATTGAAAGGACTGACATTGAAAAAAAAAAGAATTTTACTGTCGATAAATGCCCGAGCAATGCATTTGTTTATTAAATGTGTTTTTAAAAAAACATAATATTAATCAACATGTTCTTACTCATCATGTTTTTATCGAAATTTCTCGCAATATAACTTTAAAAACGTAAAATTATGGAGAATCGCAGAAAACATTTATGCAACAAATAATTTGTTTATAAAATTTTGTATAATATAGTATTGGAATATTTTTTAATAATGTGACTCTATGAAACTTAGGCGATTTCAACAATTCTTCTGTTTTTGAGGAGCACCGGGAGCGTCAAACTGTTCAGCACAGGTTTTTTGAACAAACTTCAAATGCTTCGATAGCCAAGTGTTTAGAGTACTTGGTAAAATACACTAGTTTAGGTAGTTTAGGTAGGGTTCGAATTATATAATATTGAAGCATCTTTAACTCAAGTTACTCTATAAAATTTAGAGGATTTCAACATAGAAACAATGGCCATTTTGTACGTCATATTTATTTTTTATAAGGAATTGAAAACCTAATTTAAAATATAAAAAAGATGACTGTGATTCTAATTTTAATATTAAAATATTCAGTGTTCGATGCTTTTTGGAATTTTTAAATTTTTCAGGATTTGAAATTGACTTTGTTATATATGAAAATAGATACAGTTTGAGTATTTACCAGTATTCAATTAATCATTTTGAATGTTTCATTTTCAAAATTTTAATTATGATATTTTATCACAAATTTAAAAAGTTTTTTCATTTTCGTTGATTTGAAACTAAAGTTGATAATTTACAAGATATCTTAATAATACATATTTACCCTTAAACTTTTATATTTGTGTTCAAGAATTTTTAATGATTTATTTTGTATATTTATACATTTCTACAAGTAACACCAATTCGACCTCCAAATAATACGAGGAGATCAACTGTGGCCGAAAGCAGATCTTTCGAAATGAAGTAGGTTATGTGCACTCAATGTTACGGGCATTATTGCGATCGTAGCGATCAATCTGCCACAATTTATCCGATTTTCGTACCATAGTTGGCCAAGTATTGGGCCGACGATCCGCTTTTCGCTCGCCGTCGACGTCCGTCGCCAACGTCGCGTCAGTGCGACCACGGCAGTATGAAAACAGCTTGGTCGGCCTAACTCTGGTTACCGTAGATCGGTTACCAAAACAGGGTCGACTTTGGGCCGATGTTCAAGCATGACAGATTAGAAAACTCTTTTCTCGGACACTCCAATGAAGTATAGGCAAGTCAATGTAGCCATAAATCATTTTTAAGTAATTGTGATTATAATTAAACTAATTATTGCTCAGTGTCATATAACTAGATAATTGCAGTGAAAGTGGTACATTCCCAGAGCGAAGTTGTAATAATACGGTGCGACGTTTTGGTACAAAAAAACATTTTTCCTACTAAAATACACTTCTCCGGTGTAAAGTTGGTAAATTTACGAATTCTCAATCTCCCAGTGTTAAAAATACTAACTAATTACACCGAGGAGACGTGAAAAGCGTAATCTAAACTTAAAATTTGTAATTATTTTTTAGTTAAAAAATATAATTTATATTAAAGTTAAAAAGGGTTTCTAAGCATATTAAAGGATTTCAAAACATTTAAAGGAAGAGTGTAGAAGACTTTAAAGCAAAATGTTTCAATTTGGTAAGATTAATAAATTAAATACAAAAAATCCAGTAAATTCAAGAAATATTTAGAATAATGGAAGTGATTCACGGAAATAAAAATATTTTTCTTAAAATTCCTGGGAAAAATTTAGAAGATTATAAGTCATTTTTTTCACAATTTCAATGAACTTTCCAAATTGTTAGAAAAATTTCAGTCAGTTAAAAATATGTTGAGGAATTTAAGTCCTGTTTAAAATATTGGAAATATTAAAAAACGTGCAAACATTTCCAAAAATTTCTAAGTATTTAGCCGATAAACGGGCTTTCCTGGGTGTTTTGAAAAGGTATGCTTGCCTGCGAATGGGTATTCATTGAGTTTCTCGCTGAATGTGACCACCCCTCTAATCCATGGATGTGGAGTGATCGTTCCCATGTCACTTTGGCACCTAGGGGTTACGAAGGTGTCCTAACGGCCTCTCGGGGACACCGGACCACCTGCCAGATTAATTAGTGTTACCCTTGAATGCGGGGCTCTGCAGGGGCGAACCTCTTATTTCCCTAGCTACTCGTGGGAACCAAAATGGATCACGCAAAAATCTCAAAGGAAGAAGGAGAAAGGGATTCGGTGAAGGGGGAAAGGGGCTATGTACTAACGGGTCTAGCATAACCCTTTAATCCCAATCTGTTTCTCCGGTAAGCCTTACTCAGGCGGCGGCTGTGTCCCCAGCTGGAGAATTTAAACATTTCCTAGTTGTGCAAATTCCTGAGTCACAGGCGAGGGCCCTAGCGGCCCTAAACAACAGGCTCTTCTAACTTTATGGAATGGTCAACTTCAAAGTGGCCAGCCAGGGGTAGGAGGACAGGAAGATCGGGATTAGACCTAAATGACTGCTCCCGGTCTAAGCATTACCCAGATTAACTTGCATCATAGCAAAGGCGCCTCTGCAGTTTTTCAGAGGGACATGACTGTGAGGCACAACGGTATCTCACTAATCCAGGAACCCTGGTTAGTTCGAGATACCATTAGGGGTTTAGGGGGGGGGGGGCTGGTTTTTGTTACAGGGACCCTTAGGCGGCCAATCCAAGGGCATGCATACAGGCGAAGAGAGTCAACGTTGTCCCACTGCTTGAGCTATGTTCCAGAGACCTAATAGTGATAGTCACGAATCTTAAAGGAATAGGAAGGCTAGTTACGGGTGATCGGCTTACTTTACATACGACAGCGACACTAATTCATTAGTGGAGGTACGTACACTGGTAGAATACTGCAAGGTAAGGAGTCTTCCTCTTCTGCTGGGGTGCGATGCTAACTCCCACTATACTTTGTGGGGTAGCATGGACATCAACTCAAGAGGTAATGACTTTTGGAATACCTAATAACCACTGATTTAGATATTCTTAATAGAAGGAACACCCCGACGTTTCGTAATTCGGTCAGGGAGGAAGTCATTTAAATCACTCTCTGCACCGGGAGTTTTACAGATAACATCAAGAAGTAGAGAGTTTCAGATAAACCCATTCTGTCAGATCACTCACTGATAGAGTTCATGTTGGAATCCGCTGTACCCATCGGGCCTAAATGGGTCAGAAATCCAAGAAGAACGAAATGGGGTCAGTTTTCTACAGAATTAAGACGTGAACTCTCAAGGGTACCCAGGTTAATTAGAGACGTGGATACCCTGGAGATGGCGGCCGAGATTTTCACGGAAGCCATCAAATCCACTCATGAAAGTAATTATCGGCCTTCAAAAGTCCGAAAGGCTGAAGAGGCACACTGCTGGAATGCGAAACTCGAATTGCCTCGCAGGCAAACCAGAGAGAGGTTCAGACGTGCCAATTCTGGCAAAACGAAGGAACTATGGACTTTATTTACATTGATGAGGGATGAGTATAGGAGTGCAATACGTAAGGCAAAGCATGAAAGCTGGACCAATTTTTGCACTGATGTCGAGCAAGGAGCAGAGGCGACCAGACTGGACAAGCTGCTTTTTCGAAACCCGGATGCTTTTCTCGGGACTCTAAAATTTCCCGGCGGGGGTTACTTAGAGCCTGACGGGGACACCTTGGCTCACCTGATCAAGGCATATTTTCCGAGCTACACAATGTTAGGAGAAGAGAGGACGGCACCTCCGAGGCAATTAAAGCCGCCTGTGGCCCAACTGGGCCCGAAACAGTGGCTAGCTAACGAGATTGTCACCCCAGCCAGGGCCAGGTGGGCCCCGAAGTCCTTACAAGTCTCCTGGTCCGGATGGTATATATCCAGTCCTCTTACAGAGGGCTGGTGAAATCATCATTGGGCCGTTTGTGAGACTTGATAGGGCTAGTCTGACGTTGGGTTATGTTCCGGCGACCCATTAGCCTCACATATTTCCTACTAAAAACAGTGGAAAAACTTGTGGACAGATACATCCGCGACAAGGTCTTGTCAAGTAGTTCTCTTCACAAGCAACAACACGCCTATAGGGCTGGTCACTCGACTGAGACGGCCCTAAACACTATAGTTAACCTAATTGAAGGGCAACTGAAGCAAAAATGTCTCGCGATTGGAACCTTCATGGACATCGAAGGAACCGTTAACTACACATCTGCAGAGGTGATCAGGGCGGCCACGATCGCACACGGTGTGCCTAGTGCAGTCGTGGATCATCCTAGCTGTGATGCCTGGTATTCAATCCGAATAAGACGGATGCAGTTGTATTCACCAGAAGGTACAAGTGGGGAACCACGAGTACATTGAAATTGGCTGGACAAAAACTGGAAATCAAAGGACAAACTAAGTATCTAAGAGTCAATCTGGATAAGAAGCTGTCATGGAACAAGCACCTGGAAAACAAGTGCAAGAAACTAGTAGCGTCTCCTTGGCTTTGTAGAAGAGCCATAGGGAAAAGCTGGGGCTTGAAACCGGAGACACTTATGTGGATCTACACAGCGTGTGAATCTACACAGCGATCCTGCGACCCAGACTAACCTGGGCGCCAGCCGTCCGTGGCTGTGAAGGCGGCCTCGAGATTAAATATGGTAAACGACAGCAGTATCTCGGCAGTTATGCGGATACCAATCGACATCGCGAGAAGGCCGACACTCAGTGTCAGCCCAGTGATAGAGACAACTTATTTACAGATGGCTCCAAGGACAATGAGAACGCTGGAGCAGGTGTACTATATATCATAGAAGGAACGGAATGGGCTTCACAATTGCGATGGGATCCTACGCAACAGTTTTACAGTATGAGATTATGGCCTTGCTCCAGTACACCTATAAGGCAATGGAGTATGGCGGAAAAAGAAACATTCGCATCTGCTCAGATAGCAGGGCTGCTATCATGGCTGCTCGTCTGTGCGAAAAGGATAATGAGACTTCCACTCATATTCTCTGTCACTGCCCTGCGATTGCGGGGAAGCGTGCAACACTTACAGGCAGCTTCTGCATCAGTGAGTCTGAAATATCAGCCAACAGCGTGGCTGCGGTTCTCTTTTTATGGAGAGGGCTTTGGGGCCATGCTTAAGGCTTACAAGGGGACGCAGCGGGATCACTCAAGCATCAGGGGCTGTGACGGTCTCAACCCAGAATATTAATAATAATAATAATTCCTAACATTTAGTAAAATTCAATAAAATAAAAATCTTTAAAGTCATATTTGTTCTTTTTTGACATACCTCTTTTCATGCTATTTTAGGTCATAATCAAAACTTTAGAGATTTTAAGAGCAAAAGCCGAAAATTTATTAACTTGACCTCATATGCTTTCTTAATATATGAAAACTTTACGAAACCTTTAATGTCTTAAGATACTTATCTCAATATTACAAAATTTATCCTTTATAATTTGATGTCCACTGTAAAATAATTGTAATTGTAAATAATTGTAATACAAAATAATTGAATCTCTTGCGATAAAAAGCGGGAATTCAGCCTTAGAAGAAATATGCTGACAATAATTTTTTTTAAATCATTAGAATTTTAATTTTAAAGACTGACAATTGTACACGATTTCCAGGCGCATCTTTTTTTTCTGCAAGAATTTTTAGATTTTTCAGTTTTTTAAAAAATATTTCTTGAATTTATTCGATTATTCACATTTTATTATAATTATTTTTTTTTAATCTTATCAGACCTTCTAATCTTCTTATCTTTGAAAATTATTCAAATTTTTACTGATTTTTTAAAATTCTATAACAAAAAATTACCATCAAACTTTTTTAGATACTTTGAGAATTTTTGAAATCTTTTGTAATGTTTTTAAATGTTTTAAAATAATCTTCTGAAATTAATTTTTCGCAATAAAAAATGTATTTTAATTATTGCTATGAACCTAAAAGAATTTTCGACAATTTTGTGAAACCTTACGAAATTCTTAAAAAATCATTAAAAGTTTAATTATTTTTAAATCCTTTCAAAAATTTGTAATATCTCTTAAACTTACTCAGATTTAAAAGTGCATGTTTTAAAACATCACGTATTTAAAAAACTTGTGTAACAAAATTGGGTAGGGTTCCTTTACCCAATAAAGCAACAAATGGCGCTAAGCGAATATTTGTACAAGAGACCATAATTTGTACTAAGGAAAATTGTGTTCGATTCAAAAATACATCTTAAGCGAGACAGTTTGGTTGCGAATTGAAGTGTTATATACCCGGATGCTTTTATAATTATCTCGTCGTACTAGAAATTGATCCTGGTTGTCTAGGTATTAAAACTACATCTTCGATTAAGTTTAGTTGAAAATTGAAATTCAATATACCTGGATGATAATAAAAAGGTTTTATACTAAAAATTGATCCTGGTTGTCCAGTTATTAAAAATACACCTTCTCCGAGGAAATGCAGTTGAGAATTGAAATTTTACCTATATACTCGGATGCTTTTATAAGGATCTCGTCGTAATGAAATTTGAGCCTTGTTTTCGAGGTATAAAAAACACATCTTCGAGAAAGTTTTGTTAAAAATTGAGATTCAATATACGTGGATGATAATAAAAAGGTTTGGTACTAAAAATTGATCCTGGTTGTCCAGGTATTAAAAATACATCTTCTCCGAGAAAATGCGGTTGAGAATCGATATGTTATGTACCAGTATGCTTTTAAAACGAATTTGTCATACTAAAAATGTATCCTCTGGTTGTCCAGGTAAAAAAACAACATCTTCTCCGCGGAAGTTTTGTTGAGATTTACAATTTAACATCCCTGCATGATATTAATAAGGTCTCGTATTAAAGCTTAATTTTGGTAGTCCAGGTATTAAAAAATACATCCTTTTCTGTCCAGGTATAAGAAATACATCTTTTACGGGGAAGTTTGGTTGAAAATTAAAATTCAATATACCTGGATGATAATAAAAAGGTTTTATACAAACAATTGATGCTGGTTGTCCAGGTATTGAAAATACATCTTCTCCTAGAAAATGCAGTTGAAAATTGAAAATTTATGTATCAGAATGCATTTAAAACGATCTCGTCGTACTAAGAATTATCCTGATGGTCCAGGTATAAAAACAACATCTTCTCCGAGGAAGTTTGGATGAGAATTACAGCTTAAGATACCTAGATGATATTAATAAAGTCTCGTCGTATCAAATATTAATTTTGGTAGTCCAGGTATTAAAAAATACATCCTTTCCGAGGAAATGGGGTTGAAAATTAAAACGCTATATATACTAAGATGCTTTTGAAACGATCTCGTTATAATAAAAATGTAGCCTGGTTCTCCAGGTATAAAAACAACATCTCCGAGGGAGTTTGGTTGAAAATTACAATTTAACATACCTGGTATAGATATAATTTAAAATATCTAGTATTAAAAATACATCCTAATACCGGCCTACTTATCTAAGATGGAGAACATAAGCTGTGGTTTCTGATTGGTTCGGTTTTTTTACTTGCGCGTGGCTCGACCATGTATTTATTAGATTATGCTAAAGCTTATCCTTATAATATCCTTATAGTATCCTTATAGTATCCCTTCCGTATCATCAGCCCTGTGCATCTAAAAACAAGATTGGCAATCCTTTAGTGTCCTAAGTTGATTAGTTCCTAATTTCTCCAGCGCGGCACTTGTTGCCCCATCACTTCCTGTTTTTGCATTATAAGCAATGGGACTGGATCACTTTTCAAATTTATTTAAGTAAAAGAAATGTTATGCTCGTCAAAAAATTTAAATTTAAATAATGTTACCAATTTTATATTTCAAAATAGTTTTGCAAGCGATTTATACAAGTAATTACAAGCGTAATTAGAATTTTTATTTATAAATATTTAGTATAAGAATAAGTTAACAAAATTAAAAATAATGCATGCAATAAGTGAAAATTAAAAATATATATTTCTCAGATGATAAATGGTAAGTAGAATCAATTTTTTAACACATTTGTAGTTAACCCTTTGTTTTAAAGATATAATGATGAAAGAGAGAAATGAGAGCAATTATTTTTTATATTCTTCACTGGTTGTTAAATAACATTTTTTCAAATATTAACTGTTCAATTTAATTTCAAACACATTATATCTATTATATATTGAAAAGCAAGAATACTCATTTGATAAGTTTAAACTGTATACTGTTCAAATTTTTCTTCGAGAAATTCTTTTTAAATTTAATTAATAATATTATTTATTATGTTTTCGAGAAAAAATCTTAAGAGTCATACCTTACTTTTTATTTAAATTCAAATCCAATAAGTATTTCACTTTATCAGGATTATTGTACGATTTTATAATTAATATTTTCTCTTTAATATAAAAAAATTATATCAGAAACTAATTAAGATAGGACAGTTGCGGTGCCAAGTTGTAATCTACAATATGGAGAGATCCACGACTGGTATTATGCAACAAAAACTCAAAATAACAGTAAGATGAACCTCTACTTTATTGCAATTAGGATTCTAAGTTAAATTTTCCGTGAGAAGGTCATAGAATAATAGCAATACATTTTTTTCAATGTTAAAAAATTAAAAAACGCAACAACTGTGATTAACATACGCTGAAGGTGACTTTAAGCACATCTTCTTTCAGTAGAAGCATGCTGCTTAAGCAACAATGGATACGCTTCTAGTCGCCTTTATCGGAAGTTATGCATTTTAAAATTTTTAAACACTACAAAAGAAAACTGTGGCAATTACTCTATGACATTCTAATGGAAAATTTAACGTAGAATCGGAATTGCAACAAGTGAGGTGCCCATTTTGCTGCTTTTTGAGCTTTTTTTGCATGATACGGAAGGGATACTATGTGGATATTATAAGGGTGAGTGTTAAGATTTAATTATTTTGTCTTGTCAGATGATCTACACTTGATTATATCAACCCTGAGGTTTAGACTAACCTAATTTGTGCATTGACCTTGCTAAGTCTACGTCAAAAATTGTAATGTTACTCGCTCTCTCGCTCTCTAAAAATAGAAAAAAATATCAGCCACGTGTTCGATTGGTTTTTCGAATAAAGTGCAAGTAAAGAACTTATAAAAGGGGCATTGTTCCTCAACTACCCCAACTCAAAAAGTCATGTTTTCGATTGTCTCTAAATTCTGGGAATATGTTCGCCTACCCAACAGTAGTTAATCCACAAACTTATAGACCAGGATTACAAACCCTCGCCAAGTGAGGGGGGGTTGAATTTTCAACCCTAATGCCTGCAGGGATAGTTTCAAACGCCTGTAACTTCCTTTCTAATTACGCGATTTAAAATTTTTATGAGGGTTTTGGAAACTGCTTTTTACACGCTTTCATCCTATTTTATTATTTATGACAAAAAAAATGTTTAAACAATTTTTTCAATAAATCAATTGTTTATTGAACTTTTTGCGCAATTTAGGCATCTACGATTTTTTTTAAATAGTCTCAAAAGAAAGCTTGACTTTTTTACTATGAAAAATGTCTAATAAGAGAATGGACAAATTGAAATTCATTGAGTTACAGAGCCGGTTGTAGAGGGAGTCCTCGCGCTCGCACTCGGGCGTCATGCGGCAGCACACCGCGGAACAGTTTTCAAGTATGCCATTTTTTTGTATTACTCACATTGATCCAAAATTGCATGAAGTCATCGGAAAAAACTATTCAGTAATGTTAACCAGTAAGTTTGAAGAAGTTAAAAATTTTTTAAGTTATTATGAAAAAATATTAAGTAAAAAGCACTTTCTTAAAAATGAACAGTATTTTTCTGAAGATAAATGATTCCTCACTATTATAATTTATTATCCGACAATAATTGGTTATTGCTCTTGCAATTTTTAAAAAAAAATACATGATTCAACCAACTTCTCACTTATAAAGTGTTTGAGTAAATAAAGTACTAACGGATTAGTAATTAACGCCTGTCGTCAGCCTACATCCTATCAAGTTATAGTTTCCAGAGTCTACCACGTGG
>NC_046662.1:108344742-108347185 GCF_010883055.1 Belonocnema kinseyi | reverse complement strand
AGAGCTCCAAGGAGATTATGTTGAAAAATAAAAAAAAATTTACCCAAAAAAAATTGTTTTTATACTTCATTCTAAGGACTTATTGAACTACCCTCGTAGTTCTTACTTGGTCGTAGGATCGTGCTTACTGCATTATTTCATGAAGTTCCAAACGTTGTAAATGGGATTAAATATTGAGATTTTCCCGGTCAATCGAGAACGGTGACTTTTTTGTACCTAAAAACGTGCTAATTTGTCTAGCAAATCTAGAAAATGTAGCAAAATAGTAGTTTAAATATACTAGAACGCTCAAAGTACTTACAATAAATGACAAAAATAATCTGAAAATTATAATTTTTTTACCTTTGGTCCTAATAATATGATAAGGCACTGTATATTTTGGATGTCTTAATAAAAATGTTCAAAAGAATATAAACAATCTATCAAAGTAGGGTGGACAGTCTAGTTACAAAAAAAATTCCACGAAACTTTGATTAATGAGGATTAGGAGGGGGGGGGGGAGGCGATTGGTTTCAACCGAGGCTCATAGCAGATTGTGTTTTATGCACACATTGTTAAGATAATCTTGTGGAGCATTTAAAAGTCAACATTTTTCGTCTTTTGACTTTTTTTATATCGTGCGTTATTTGGTTTATAATGTTTATTTTCGTGTTTTTTGGAATTTTGCGAATGCTATATGTCTGGTAATTTTTGGTTTTGGAACAAAAAGTCATTAGGATAAATTGTTCGACTTTTTGAATAACATAAATATCCATACATTAAAAATACATTTTCTCCGAGGAAATTCGGTTGAGAACAGTAGAGCACCAGTGAATGAACACTATAATCACTACAAATTAGAATTAGGATTTCGGTATATAATTACATAAGTACATTACAAAATGAGCAATTAAATAATGTAAAATATTAGAAAGCGTTGCGAAATTCATAAAATATATTATTTAATAAAAACCACAAGACATTTAGATATAAAGAAAAGAAGGAATACAAAAGTTGAACACAGAACTAGGTTAACTTTTCCTAATTTTTTATTACAATATTTATTTTAAAAACATTTCTATCAGTTCTTTGAACCTTACAAAAAATACAACTTTTCCTTTAAAAATAGATAACTCTTATCTAGTGACTACAATAGAAAACTGCGATTTTTAGGACACATAAAATTTGTAATACAACACCTTACAATGTTGCTTCAGGTTAAATTAGCAAATACAATTATAAATCACAGTCTTGTAAAAATGGAAATTCTTTAAACATTTATAAATATATATTGACTAGTACGCAGTAGTACCTAGCACGAATCAATGTTTTTTATAGTTAAACGTTTTCTAAATGCATAAAAGCATTAAATTTCTAACCTCAAAGTTGCCTTACCTTTAATTTAGTTCGTGCGTACTTTTTTGATGTTCTAACCACAAAAATATACATTTAAACTAAAACTATTTATAGTTTATATTTATAGCTTCGATATTTATAGTCACATTAATTGAAAAAAACTTATTTATATGTAACGCAATAACATCCAGGTCTCCGTCACCTGCTGTTCATTCACTGGACCTGCGGGGTAACAGTTTTGCTCCAATAAATGAACACAGCGTTCTTTCACTGGAACACGGGCAATTTAAAGGTCCAGTACGTAAACACTCATTTATTAATAAAAAACCGTACTTTTTGTGAAAAAACCTTATGGGCCATTGAATAATAATATCTTTCAACTATAACTGTACAATTTTGATGCAGAAAAGGTAAAGAATTTTTTTGTAAAAGCAGTGTAAACAAGGAGTTGCTTAGACACGTACCTTATAGTGGTCGACGACTTTCTCACCAACACTCACCATAATCGATGATGCTTCACATTCGAGAAATTTTAAAAATTATTTGCAAGAATTTACTGCAATGCATTGTATATTAAACTCTTTAAAATTGCTTAAAGATTTCCAATATATAGAAATTCATAGAATTTAACTTTGAAAGGTTATATTGCTATATTTTTCGCATTAGTGTTCATTCAATGATGACTGTTCAACCACTGGATCACTCACCCTATATTTGGGGCATTATTTCTCAACTGCCCCAACTCAAAAAGTCATGTTTTTCGATTGTCTCTAAATTCTGGGAATATGTTCGCCTACCCAACAGTAGTTAATCCACAAACTTATAGACCAGGATTACCAACCCTCCCCAAGTGAGGGGGGGTTGAATTTTCAACCCCAATGCCTGCAGCGGTAGTTTCAAACGCCTGTAACTTCCATTCTAATTACGCGATTTAAAATTTTTATGAGGGTTTGGAAAGTGCTTTTTACACGCTTTCATCCTATTTTATTATTTATTACAAAAAAATTTTTTTAAACAATTTTTTCAATAAATCAATTGTTTATTTAACTTTTTTCGCAATTTAGGCATCTACGATTTTTTTTAAATAGTCTCAAAAGAAAGCTTGACT
>NC_046662.1:108329248-108344642 GCF_010883055.1 Belonocnema kinseyi | reverse complement strand
CATATATCTAGTCGGGATTGGTGCTGACTGAAAACAGATGATTTGGAGCGATTCGCGCGCCATTTGTTGGTCATTCTAAGGACTTATTGAACTACCCTCGTAATTCGGATATACTCAATGACATTTGGAAACATTGCCGGAAGATAAAGAGAAAAGTTGAAAACTGTTTAAGCAGTATTCCTCGTCGCATTGAAGCTGTATTATTTGCTAAAGTTTGCTATACGAAATACTGATTATTAGGCCAAAGCTAAAAAATTACTTTTTTATCATTTTAAATAAGATACACATACATATTGAGACATTTTTAATAAAATCATGGAGCAGCATATTATGGATGATAAGTTTTATCAAAAAAATATTTATCTACATCGAACTCCGTATCCCACCTTTATCAGATAATAAAACTTCAATACGACGAGGCATAGTGTTTACACAGTATTCAATTTTAATCTTGATCTCTAGGCAATGCTCCCATATGTTTTTGCTATTGTGATGGATGAAATCGGTTTTTTATTTTTTTGAAGCTATACTCAACTATGCGAATTGTCATGCATGTCTTTGAGACGTCTTTAGGTCATCTTCAGGACATTGGACGTCTTAAAGACGATGAATGGCTTGACACAGGACGTCTTAGGAATGTCCCAAGGGCGTTCTTGGGAGTTTCATAGTTTTGTGCCCACTGGGTAATACCTTCTCTGATGGAAATGTAAAAAAACGTTGCTGTATTCAAAATTATATAATCACGAAATTCATGTTTTCAAGTTTTAGATTTTTATTTAATTTTCTTAATTGACATCTGTAATTTTTGCATAGGTATTTAATTTTTCGGTTAGATTTAATATTAACTACATAAATTAAATTTTTACTTTTTCTGTTAAACTTAATGGAACAGGGCTTCATTGTAACTTTTGGAATTTTATTTGAAATTGATATAGAGTTTCGCTTATATGTTACAAGTGTCAAATTTTAAAACAAATTGAAAGATTACATTACAAAATTGTACAAAATTTTAGTTTATATTTCCATTGATGTAAATAAATCATGAAACAGTCAGAAAAACAAGTTTTTACGTCGGTGTCTGTCTGTCCGGCGTGGTCGTTGTTGATGAAAATTTGTCATGTATCACTTTCTTTATAGGATGAGTAGTTTTTGTTTTCTTGATGAAAAACAAAATTGAGAATCAAAATATTAAATTGCGTGCAAACGATACAAGCTACGAGAATAAATAAGACAACATTTATTCAACGAACAAGGATTTACACATTTTTTAAGAATATTTTTTTTTTTGACATGAAGCGTAATTTTTGTTTAATCATAAAAAATAAGATTAAACATAAAGAATCTATGTATAAACAAGGCAATAAGAATCAGTATGTTTTAATTTCCATGCATATTATAAACTGTAATGATATTACTTTAATGGAATGTTACATGTTTTAGCTTAGCTAAGAATATAATTTAATGCAAAATAAGAAACGAATTTTAAAGTTATCACGATAAATACAATTTGCACTTTGTTTTGGAATGTCTTAAATATGCAATCCCAGGCAGAGTTACATACAAATTTATTATATTTAATATAAAAGTGTTGAGCATAATGAAGGTAAGTTTTTTTCTGTGGACAAAATAGAGTTTGTTTTCACGAATAGAACAAAATATAAGAAAAGTAACTTTTCTCTTCTCATCACCCGAGTCGAAATTTAGGCCCTACTTTGAAGCCGTATCTCCTACCTTCATAGGGGCTGGAATCTGTAAAGTAGGTTCTAAATAAGCCGAAATCGGCCGTTTTCCCACGTTTAGCGTCAAAGTAGGGTCTGAATTTAAGATAAATTAGACCCTCTTTAAAAGCTCAAACTACTACTGTAGAACTTGTGGCATCAAATCAATCTCTATAATCTCACACCAATATGGATAAATATAAACAAGTTTTGTTATTTATCAGAAAAAAAAATAATATCAGTGATATAAATTAGAATGTCTTCAATAAAAATCATTAGCACTTGTCCAATAGTTCAAGGTCCAAAATATTTTTATATCCAAGACAATTAATTGAATAATTACTTTTTTTAAACTCTCTGTGTCGTTAAATATTTAAAACGATTTTTAAACCGTTAACCGCAGGGCTTTTTTGCACCACTTAACCACAGGGGGGGGGGGTCAAATCGACCCGACGCTTTAAAAAAATCGAAAACGTGTTCCTAAGAATCTAAAAAAATGCATGGTTCTTGTTTGAACCTTCTGCTTGACGGTACAATTTCGCTATATGTGTTTTTAAAAAGTTATTGATAATATATTTAACAACAAACAAATAAACTCATAGATAAAAATAGTTTTTTTTCAAAAATTCATAACTCAGAGACAAATTAATCAAATTGAACGGCCCAAAAAGGAAAATAAATAGGAGGAGAGTGCCTTTCAATAAAAAATGTTGCAAGAAATTTTCACGGAATTAAAAGCCTTAATTTCTAACATGAACTTATGCATTATTTTAGGTGTGAATGTAGGAGGTTTTTATAGAAATATACACATTTTTCTATGCAAAACCATTTATTTAGTAACAAAAAAATATTTTTTAACCAAACATGTACACAGAGGATCATGATTTTACTTATTCAAATACGTAATATAAAGTGAAATCGTGAGGTAAATGCACCCGCTATTGATCGTGCTCCTATTATCATGCTAACTTGATTGAAATGTAATAAATAATGAATTTTTGTACTTTGACTTATAAGAAGCAATAAGTCCATTTACCTTACTCTCGCTAGTGCAGAAAAAAAAGAAAAATATTAAAAATACCCCAAGTGTGGTCTGACGAAATTTATACGTAAACCACAGGTGGGGGGGGGGGGTCAAATCGACAAAAACTGCACTTTGACTGAACCTACAGCTGACTAAAGGATACTAGCGAGTCGAAACTGTGCGTGAGGCTTCTATCCTTAAGTACAATTTTTTAGGTGTGGGTAAGAACCGGTCTCCTTGCTTGGTTCAAAAATGTCACCGATTTGAAATTTCGGCCTGGGTCAAATCAAGCCCCCCCCCCCGTGTTTAACGGGTTAAAGAGTTCAATATACATTCACAGCAAATAAAACTGTTCAAAATGATACCGAAATCAATATCATTTTGATATGCAACAAAAATGATATCGAATTCAAGAGTATTTTGATCGGCCGGAGTGAATAATCGATTTTTAAGATCATAATGATCTAATTCGGAATCATGTATGAACTCAAACCAAGATGGCTGGCGTTCTTTAGAGTTTAGTTGTGGCTTGCGTGCGGTTAGAAGCCATTTTTAGGTCATTTCATTATGATACCAGTAGCAGGAATTGGCGAATGTATAGATCATTATGATGTTGAGAGTCAAATAATGAAAGAAATAAAAAAGAAGATTTGAAAAAAGTCCTTCAGTATCATAATTAATCTAATTATACTAAAAAATAAAAATATTGAGTTCAAGATTCAATCTAATATTCATCAGGAAATGAGTTTATATGGACATTTTATATTCATACATTTGGCTGTTCTTATTAATAAATAAATAATTGTAAAAAATTTAAAAAGTTAACATTTTCTAAGAAAAATAAATGCTGTTTCCTCCTAATTAAACTGTTAGACACGTTAATAGTAACATTCCTCTAAAAAAATGTTTAAGAAACTCAATTATTAGTGTTTAGGAACAAAAATAACCAAACCATTGGAAAAGTGGTACTGTTCCTTGTAAACAAATGACTTCCTCCACAATATCATTTTGAAAATAAATTAGGCGTAATATTGTAAGAAAAATTTAATGACAATCTGTGAATATAATTATAATTATTAAATATATATTTCAATATATTTTTCAAATTTTTTATTTCATACATAATATTTTTTGTTAGCGATAGAAAATATTTTATTCTTGTAATTTCTTGTGTTTCTCAATCACCTACGTGACTGTTTAATTCACAAACATTAATTAAATAATGATAAAAATGTTTATAATTACTTATTAATCGACAATATTTAGTAATTTCCCATGATGAATGTCATTCTCATACAAATTTTCAGCATTTTCAGTTAAGAGAAAATATTCTTCTGTGATTAAACATTGCAAAGAAGTATTGATTTATATCTAAATAATTAATGACAAATAGATTAAATCTTACATTACATTTTTTTTAATGAAGTGTGCATTCAGTAATTAAGATGAATAATGAGTTCAATTAACCTAAGTAAAAAATAATTTTTACTTCATTTTCCTGAAGTTTGAACATTTTAGGTTCAAAAGATTCAATGTAGGGTAATTATTGAAGTTGAGGTTAAACAGCGTCAAAGTAGGGTCTTGAGTTATAAAAATGTAGGCTCCAAAGATTCAAAGTACCTTCAGAGAGGTGTTGCAGCTTCAAAGTAGGCTCTAATGTTTCATTTTCTAGGAGTTAAAAGTTTAAGGCAGGGGCTATAAGTTTAAATAGCATCAAAGCAGGTTCTAATAAGGATCTGCAACTTCAAACTAGGGTCTAAATTTCGACTCGGGCACTTTTTTCCATAAAACACTTTAATTGGCTCTACATGTCCCTTTTCGTTTGTTTTTCGGCATTTTGAAAACGGCTACAAGTTTGGTCATTTTTCTTTTATAACAAAAAGTCAAAGGGATAAATTTTTCTTTTTTTTGTTTACTATAAATAGCTGTCGATAGAATTTTCAAATCTTGTATGCCAAAGCAAAATCCAATCTGACCAGTCTTTTGAAAGTTGTACGGTATATAGACGAGGACAACAACAGCAACAATAACGACTATGGCGACGCCTCACAGTTGGAAAAAAATTAACACTTTTCGTTGAAGCAATTAATTTTTAACCCGAAAATCAGTATTTTTATAAAGTAGTTAATCTTTTAATCCCAGACGTGAATTTTGTATCAAAGAAACAATTTCCTAAATAATATTAACATATTTTCTACAAGAAGGTTAATTTTCCAATAAATACTAAAATTTGGACAAAAAAAAAGAATAATCAGCTGAATTAATAAAATGTTTACTTTAAAAAATTAATTGTTATCAAACAAATTAATTCTTAACACAATAGACTAATTTTCAGCCAAATAGTTCAAATATGAAATAAAAAGTCGAATATTAAGCCAAATAATTGGATTTTAAACCAAATATTTTCAAGAAAATAGTTAATTTTTATTATAAAATAGGTGTATTTTGAACTGATATAAATCAGTTTCCAGTAAAAAAATTTATCTTTTACTAAATAGCTAAATTTTGAAGAAAAAAACTATGAATTTAAAAGAATTTGGTTGACTTTTTCATCTATCCTTTCTCCGATTATTATTTCTTATTTCCAAGCAGCCGGAAAGGGAGGTAGTTTTGAAGTCTGGTTTTGTAATTGTGAATCTTTTTCATGCTCATTTAGCATAGAATTATTCATGAAAAAATATATTTTTGTACAATCTTAAATGAAAAGTAATAACATTTCGAACCGAAGAGATGAAATTTGAACTGGCTAAATTTATAAATCACTTAAAAATATAATTTAAGAAAAAAAAGACTTTTCAACTAGAGTTTAATTTTTGAAAAAAGTATATGAATTTTCAACAAAATATATAAACAGATTAATTACAGATCATTTGTAAAATAAAACTTTTAAAGTAAAGTTCAAGTAAAGTGCACAAATAATGTGACGTATTTAACTATATAGCGTGTGACTCAGTGCCATATAATGAAATGTATATTCTGCTTAGTGGCAGATCCAGGGGAGGTTTTTAGAAACCCGTCCCGAACACCTCGAATAATTTTTCTGGGTCCGCCCCTGATTCTGCTATATGAGCGCCCCGAACAAAGAAACTCTTCTCCTCCTCGTTATAATTCAGCCTATGGATCTGGGGAACGGTTTAGACACCGAATAACGTATCTATGATACGAGTAGGCGCTCGCTTGTGATAAATTCGACATGATTTCTGCCTGCAGTCCGGATCGCCGAGCTTCGCCGCGTTCGCGATGAAGCTCGCATCTGGCAACGTCGAGTTTCCCAGGTCTATCAAGCTAGCACCTCCATAAACGAAATTCCCAAATTTCTTAATGTCAGAATTTTGGCTATTTTTGCGGTTTTTTTTTGGGCTGTATTGCCGATTTTTGGGCTCCACTACTTTTTGTGAAAATTCTAATTTTGAGTGGAGGTGCTGACTTGAATCAAGCCAGCACCTCCACTATATAAAAATTAAAAGAAAAAAAAATCAAACACGTCAGAATTTTGGGCGTTTTTTGGGCTCTTAAACGAACCAACAACCAATTTCCAAAAAAGACCCCTACAAAATATAAAACCACCACCTATGTAAAAAATCAAATTCGGAAAAAACAAAGAACACCAGAATTTGGGGCTTATTTTGGGATCTAAAATACATG
This sequence comes from Belonocnema kinseyi, assembly GCF_010883055.1. Taxonomy (NCBI): domain Eukaryota; kingdom Metazoa; phylum Arthropoda; class Insecta; order Hymenoptera; family Cynipidae; genus Belonocnema; species Belonocnema kinseyi. The sequence continues at coordinate 108,338,255 of NC_046662.1, read as the reverse complement.
AAAAAAATCAAAAAACTACCCCCACTTTCAAAAAACCACCCCCTTGCAAAAAATAAAATTTGCAAAATCCAAAATGCACTAGATTTTTGGCTTATTTTAGAGTCTCAAATGCACTTAACATTAAATTAGAGAAACCACCCCTGTGTATAAAAACGTCAACCTAATAATAAAAACTTCAACCTTGATGTTGGCATTTTTGAACAGCCCAAAAATCAGAGACTCCATTTAAAACGTAAAATTCGAAAAATATCAGAGACTATAGTAATACTGTAATATTCCGAAAAAAATTGATTTACACAAAATTATGTTGGATTGTTAAAAAGGGACTGTTTTTTAACGTCAAGTGTTGGGGACCAAAAATCGGAGTAGGTATTATTAAGAAGCCCAATAATCATAAAATCTACTGACACTGGAAAATTCTCAAAAATATTAATTTTTGACAAAGTCATATATACATGGTAGAGAAGGGTTGATTTTCTAGTGTTAAAGTATACTCTGTTTTTTGGGCTCCTCAAAAATATCCACTCCGATTTTTGGGCTTTAACCCTTAACTTATAAAATCAACCCTTCTCTACCACAAATGTTATATGACTTTGTCAAAAATTAATATTTTTGAGAATTTTCCAATGTCAGTAGAATCTCTGATTTTTGGGCTTCTCGAAAATACCCACTCCGATTGTTGGGCTTGAACCCTTAACTTATAAAATCAACCCTTCTTTACCATATATATGTGAATTTGTCAAAAAATAATGTTTTTGAGAATTTTCTAGTGTCAATTTATTCTTTGATTTTTGGGCTCCTCGAAAATATCCACTCCGATTTTTGGGCTTAAACCCTTAACTTATAAAATCAACCCTTCTTTACCACATATATATGACTTTGTCAAAAAGTAATATTTTTAAGAATTTTTTAGTGTTAATTTATTCTTTGATTTTTGGGCTCCTCGAAAAGATCCACTCCGATTTTTGGGCTTAAACCCTTAACTTATAAAATCAACCCTTCTCTACCATGTATATATGACTTTGTCCAAAATTAATATTTTTGAGAATTTTCGAGTGTCAGTAGAGTCTCTGATTTTTGGGCTCCTCGAAAATAGCGACTCTGATTTTTGGGCTTCATCCCTTAACGTATAAAAGCAACCCTTCTCTGCCACGTATATACGACTTTGTCAAAAAATAATATTTTTGAGAATTTTCTAGTGTTAAAGTAGTCTCTGATTTTTGGGCTCCTCGAAAATATCCACTCCGATTTTTGGGCTCCAACCCTTAACTTATAAAATCAACCCTTCTCTGCCACGCTTGATACGTTACGGCATTCGTTAGCGGGCTCCTATTGGTCAGGCTCAACGCCAAGGAGTTGCACTTGACTCCCCTACTCTAATGCTACCCTTGTACGTAATCCAAAAGTGCAAGGTTATAAATATATGTGACTCGGGGAGGAACAGAGATATCTTTTCAATCGTTGATATTCATTGAACCCGCGTCACTTGAGGTCTTAAATATTGAATATTATAATTAATAAAGTAGATTCTAAAATGTAAAAGTTCCGCGTAACTTAGTGTAGTCGTCCAATCTAGCTGATGGCTAACATTAAGTGAAGTTACATATACAATTTAGTTGTTAATAATAATAATAATTTTAAAAGTTATATTAACTTGTGTGTGTGTCCCATGGATTAATGTGTAAAGTTCAGTGAATAAAGTTATTCATTTAAAATGACATATTTAACTTGTGAGATTCTCCATTTCATCGCCTGTGATTAATATAAAGATTCGAATAACCGCGGTAGTTGATTTTCAAATCAACGCCAGTCAGCAGCGAACCTTAAGACCAGAAAAGGAATCCACCAATCAAAGAACAATTCTTTATATTATTCGGTGGATCGGAAAGGTAGGACGTAACAAGAAGAGATGGCGAGGAGCGGATAACATCTGCAAACGAACAAATTTGATAGATGAACCAATTTATAATTGTGCATGTAAATTTGTGAATTTACCCAGTTTGAAATTATAACTGGATTATAAATTATAAATTTATCATGTTATCCAGAAATAAATTTCAAAATTACAAATTTAGAATTCGGAAAATCTTGAATGTAAGCCATCTGCAAATTTATTTATAAATCGGAAGTTTATCAAGTCACCAAGCAACTTTTCTGAATTTTGCAGAAATTTCTACATAGATAATTATTCCAAAATTACAAAACAGGCAAATATTGACTTTTCTTTATAAATTATTAATTCATTAAGTTACCCAGCAATAAATTTCAAAACTATCAAATTTCGACATTAGGCCCTCTGCAAATTTATTTATAAATTTCAAGATTGTCAAGTTCCCTAATAACTATTCCAGATATTGTACAATTTTCCGCATTAACTATTATTCCAAAATTACAAAACTGGCGAATTTTGACTTTTCATTAAAAATTTTTAATTTATCAAGTTAATAAATATGCAGAAACCAAATGGTTAATATTATTTTTGCACTTCAATTTTGAAACACTTGTTTTTCAATAACAAAAATTAACAATAATATCTTAATGGTGGTTACTTAGATATCACTCAGTAAAGAGCTCAAAAACGCCATCTCTCATAAGACGCAATGTTAAATATAACGAAATTAATAACGTTAGTAACTCATTTACAAAGTACCCTAGGCTTCTGAGATTTTAACTGAGTGCTTTTGGTGATCATATTTAGATATCGTGAAAGTTTGGTTGAAATGGCAATGAAAATTCTTGTAGCGATGGTAACTCCTGAAGGTTAGAAAGAGCCTGTCTGAAAACTTTGAATTACAATAATTATTGTAATCACTATTAATTTTCATCCATTTTATTTTTCTTCCTAATTTTATCTTCGTTGAAATTAGAAATAATGAATTCATTCATTTATCCTGATATATTGTATTATACGATTATTTAAAAAAAGTGATTCATTCAGGATAATAAAGAAAAATCATTGCACTTTGGAAAATGTAGCCCCAAAAATATCCTTTGGCTGGAATTTGCATTTTAATTTTTCTCATTTTAAGAGCAAATATATCCGTTTTTGTAATGAATACATTTTTTCATTTCTATTGTAAGGGAGCGGGGTTTTGGAGGGATCTGATATTCGGTTACGTAATTTAAGTTCAGCCTCTTAAGCACTAGAACCAGCTCAATTATCTCAAATTTGTAATAAAACTGCCACAAAATATTTCCTATACAGAAAAATGTATGTTAATCAAATATCAAGGTAACTAGGCCTAAGTGTTAAATTTTAATGCAAACCAGACGTTCATTATTTACTACTCTTTACTTAAAACATTACTTTATTGAATAATAATAAGAATCGATTTTGATAATAGTTCGGCAATAATATAGTTCACCAAATAAAAATTTTCATCTACCTTTATTAATTTTCTACTGTTAAAGAAAACTTGATATTACATAAATTAATCAGTAATAAAAATGTTATCCTCCTAGTTAAAAATGAAAACACGACATCATTGAATTAATTCAGAAAAAACTTAATTTCTCAGTGAGTAATTATTATTTGTTTCCTCTCATTACAGTAACTTACATCTTCGACACTTTTCTTGACATCTAAAATGTAACTCTTCTCATTGAGATTGCTGGAAACATCAGAGCGAGACATTATCAGCACGTTGTGATTGCCCAGTAAATTCACGAGGCTAGAAAATGAACAGTGGAAAAATCGAAGGGGGAAACTGGCTAATCGAGTACCCGAAGATTTCAAAATTCAAAAATAATATCCAGCTTTTCGAAATAACATTTCACAAGACCGACGAGTTACAAAGTGCACTTGAGACATCCGGGTTCCGGACTTCGGAGCGCACGGGAAGCACCACAAAATATGATGAACAAGAAGTAAGACCGGCACTCTGAGGGGTATTGATTCTGTGATTCTCAGAAATGCGCGGTACACGTCAATGTGCGTACTGAGCTTCAGCGTGTGCGTATTCAGTGTATATAGGCTTCGTGAATGGATTTATGCCAATCTACAGTATTATGCGCGAAACTTGTTCAAAGTGTGCGCTATGACATAGTGCTGACAATATTTCTTATGTTGATTTTCCCAGATTTCTTGAATTTCAAAGAATAAACCATTTAATTGAATTGTCTTTTCCCCTTGTCTTTATTTTCTATTACCTGTGATAACCTTAAGTTTCCTGTCATTTGAATCTACAAATTCTATGTAAAATCACACAAAGAAAAAAAGATCGGAATTCTGCACTGTTTTTAGATTTTTTTTTAATCAGGACTACATTTTTTAGAAAATGGGGAACGGAGATTTTTTATTATTTTGTTTATTTAAATTTAATTTTAATTTAAGCAGCATAAAAGTGTCGATTTTTTTTCATGGCCTCTTTGGGACTGTTAAAACCGTGTAGTTTAGTACATAATAATAAAATTTTTAATATTAACCCTAATGTAAGTTTCAAAAATGGAAATGTTTTCATTGAAAACTTACTATAAGTGACGCTTCTAATTTTATAAAGTGGTTTTTGTCAACTTTTTCTTAAGAAATCAAGATTTTTACATTCGAAGGTTAGAATTGTTAATCTGTATGAATATACATAAGTAAATATATAAAAATGATTCTACGTTCAATTTTAGTTTCAAATTGCTTTATAAATAATTGTAATTATAATATTATATTTTCTATTCAAGAGAGTGATGATTGAATTTTGAAAAAGATTTGTAAATGTCATACATTTTTTAGATTACATTATTGTTTTATATTTACAAAAGTTTCTTTGTAATTTCTGATAGGATTTTGGAAAAATTTTGAATAAATTGTAACAGAGCTGCATGGATGTGGCCTGTCCCAAAAATTCAGGTTAGAAACTAAAGAGATTACTAAATTTCATAATTTACTTAAATTTCTGAAAAGTTTTAATAATGTCGTGGTACATTACACTGGGGTTGTCAGTGTCGGATCTAAAATTGATAGTATTCTCACTTTTTACTGCATTAATCATTTCTAAAATATTTCTGTTGTGGTAATTACTTTCTATGCCTAGAATTTTAAGAATTAAAGTAGAATTTACGGACGAAATTTGTAGAGTATGTGTTCTAAGATTCTAGACTTAAAAGGATATTTTCCCTGGCGAACCGAATGAACGGAAAGGATACGCTACAACGTACCATTATATTATCCACATAGTATCCCTTCCGTATCATGGAGCAAAAACTAAAAAATAAAACAACACGATGAAACTTCAATCTATTGCAATTTAGATACTACGTTAAATTTTCCGTGAGAATGTCACGGAATAATTACAATAGTTTTATTTTCAGCGTTAAAAAGTTTCTAAAATACAATCCCTGGCATTAAGGTGACACGGTAACTTCCTCCAAATAGTTTCAGCAAACCCACTCGCAAAATAATGCATTAATTCAAATTTTGTTTTTGCATTGTTAAAAGTAAATCGAAGTAAATCAATAAGAAAACATTAAATTATTCATTTATTTAAACAAGGTTTTGCTGAAAACAAAGTAAAATAAACCAGGAAAAATTCTGCGGAAAACCGGTTTTTTAGTTCCCGGCTTTAACGCCAGAGGTCACTACTGATCTGTTCTTGCCTTGAGACTATCCTTGCGAAAACTGCAATGTCGGTAACATTGGAGAACTTATACCTGCGTATACCTCAGAGCGAGACGAAGCCCTTGCTTATGACTCATTTTTTAAGAAAGTCATGGACATAGGAAACACGGGACTAGGCATGCCATCCTAACTTGGGCGAGCGGGGTTGAATCCACGGGAGGGGGGAGAATTTCATGAGTGGGGAGAGCCCCCATCTTACGATGTGCCATTTGATTATGCGCACGAGCATTTTTGCCGACAAACTGTGCATGAAAATATAAACATGTGGGCGCTGCCATGTTTGTTGCGTGACATCAAAAGGTGGCGGTCCTCCCCCCTCATTGCATCACCCCCGCAATGGCCAGCCTAGTCCCTTGTTTCCTATGTCCATGGAGAAATATAAAATTATAATAAAGATATTACTGAATTTCCAAAGTTATTGAAGTATTTTGAATTAATACAGCGGAAAAATATACTAATTTCACCATTTATTCCAGATCAAATAATGTGAGATTCTTTCAGAAAGGTTTTCTTTCTGCCAAACCTCTTAAAAAATAATGGAAAAATTGCAATTTCGATCATTTAATATTTATTTCTACATATATTGATAAGGCGGGCTTCTTTCGAAATCAAATTATATCCGAAATTACACTTTTAGTATTTAATAAATACAATGGAAGTGATTATTGAGCATTTTATCTCTTGGTAGTTTTCGATAAAAAAAGTTTTTTTTTCTACCAAAGCACTAGAAAAATAATGCAAAATTTGCACTTTTGTTTATTTAATGTTGATTGATATACTTTTGCATTTAGCAGGCTTCTCTCGATATCAAATTATATTCGAAACTACACTTTTAATTTAACTAAAATGGAAGTGATTATTAATCAATTTATCTTTCCATAGATTTCCGTAAAAATAGTGTTTTTTTTCTACCAAAACACTCGAAAAATAATGCAAAAAGTTTTAACGTTTGTTAATTAAAAAAATTTTTTGAATTCCAGGAATTAGAAAATTGACAATTTAAAATTCTCCAATTTAAAAATTCCTAAATAATAAAACTTCCTATACAGCTTGTGATATTACTGAATTTGAAAAAGAAGCACGATATAGAATTTACGTGATATAATTTCTGAAATAACAAAATATCCGATACTGTAATGTTCTAATTACTACATTTTCTATTTGGAATATTTTATTTTTGTAGAATTTTCAGTCGTCCTCCTGAAGCTGATTAGGTTTTGGGATTCTAGGTGCTGAATGAAATTGCTTGACCGCGTCACGCCCCGAAGACCCGAACAGTGGCCCAAATATGACAATTTGTTCCAAAACAGCCTAGCCTTAGACTTTCAGAGACGATCATTTTTAATCGATTTTAATTTTTCTAAAAATACTTTCGACTAAATTCCAAAGAGAATTGCGAGAGCCGATTTTTAGTTTTATTTTGTTACAATTCTGTGTTAACAAAAAAACTGAAAAAGGCAATTTTTATAACTTTATTTTTTATTTTTACATCAACAATCGGAATAAGCCCGGAATCAACCAAAATAAATTAAATAGCATGTAATTCATCAAACTTATTCATTGAATGTTCCAAATAATTACTAGAAATTAATTTAAAAGTTGGTGGTTCTACAATTGAAATCAAAATTCAACAAATCTACGTTGTATTTCACGTACGTTGTTATGTTCATCTTGTAGGGCTTTCAAAAATCAACGTTTTTCTTCTCTTGACTTTTTTTCATATGATACATTGTTTGGCTTAAATTGTTCATTTTAGTTTGTTTTTTGGATTTTAAAAATGCTCTAACTCTCATAATTTTCTTTTTACAGAAAAAAGTCATAGAGATACATTGTTTGAGTTTCTGAGTATTATGAATAACCGTACATGAAATTTTGAAAAAATTTGGTTTCAAAAAGTTTTGATAGATCAAATTTTGAATTTTCAACTTTTTGATTAAATTCAAAAAGTTGTTATGATCACCTTGTAGGGCTTTTAAAAATCAACGTTTTTCTTTTCTTGACTTTTTTTCATAGCATGCGTTGTTTGGCTTGAAATGTGCATTTTAGTTCGTTTTTTTTTGGATTTGGAAAATGCTCTAACTCTGATAATTTTTCTTTTATAGAAAAAATGTCGTAAGGATAAATTGTTTGAGTTTCTAAATACTATGAATAACCGTTCATAGAATTTTGAAATCTTGAAAAAATGTGGTTTCAAACATTTTGAAAACATGCTCATATTTTGAATTTTGATCCAAAATAGCTAGGTTACGAACTTGTTCTTTCTTTTAAGACCTTAAAAAAGTGTACCAAAGCAGAATCCAATATGATAATTTTTTCGAAAGTTATCGTGCCTACAGAATACAGACTACAGACAGACAGACAAACACCTACATAAAAATCATTTTTTTCTGACTCAGTGGGTCTCAAAACATGGAGATTTGATGAAAACCGACAAAGTGAAATTTTACATAAAACCAAAACCTTCTCATTAGGATGAGAATGTAAAAAGATCATTACATACGAAATTGATCTCACTTCGATTATATGAACAGCAACACATTATTAAATTGAACAAAATTTAGTTAAATTGTCGAGTTGGAGGAATATGAAACTTTCAAATATTTTACATTTTAGCTTTACGATTTTTCAAAATTGCAAAATTATCAAAAAAACGTGTTTTGGTCATAAAATCAGATTTTGTGGGCGCATAGAAAATTTATAAACACAATTTTATTAATTTAATTTTTTTTCTTATCGGATGCAAATACATTATTTGATATTTCACGCGCATATTGTGTAGACGAGATATATGTCAATTTGTTATATTTCCCTTCAGCTGAGCAGGTAAGCCGCAAAACATGGTTTGATAAAAATGGTTGAATATTGTCTGTCTCTCTCGTTGCTAAGTTTCTCTTTCTAACAGGTAAAAAATTTTACCAACCGAATCCGACCAATTTTCGGGTATGAGGTTGTCTTCATACTTGCCAGGGGGCACTAGACTGTATTTCCGATTTTCTTATAGATGTCACTGCATTCATTGGCGTGCTCAGCCAAACCTACCGTTTCGCTTTAAGATAGGCTGAATGCGACTTCAAGCGCATCTTCTTTCAGTAGTACCATACTACCTAAGCGACTATGGATGCGCTTGAAGTCGCTTTCAGCAGAAGTTATGACATTTTTTTAAAATTTGAAATTTCTAACGCGGCAAAAAAAGTATTGCAATTATTCCGCGAAATTCTAATGGTAAATGTAACGTAGAATCCGAATTGCAACAAGTTAAATTCCCATCTTGCTTTCTAACCATTTTTTTTGCATGATACGGTAGGGTCACTATGTGGATACTATAAGAGTATGCTGCAGCGTATCTTTTCTGTCTATTCGGTCTGCCAGGGTTATTTAACCAATATAGATCATTCATAT
>NC_046662.1:108325583-108329148 GCF_010883055.1 Belonocnema kinseyi | reverse complement strand
AAAAACGTATCATTCCGTGTTGACATAGAGGAGAATGCATTACAAATGAAATCTATTTAAATATGAGAATTAAAATAATTTTAACTCTAGAGAAGCAGACTTAAATTAATTAGGATTAAAATTTCAAAACTTATATTCCACATGAAGGAATTAAAACAATTTATTATACATATTTTGTTAATTGGAAAATATTACTTTTTCTCTATTCAACGTTTATTACCGGGTATGTAACAATAATAAAATAAAACTCTAAAAATTGGAATGATCCTATATGGGTTCCCGTACAAGTTCGTTGACAAAGAAACTAGAGGCGCAGGCTCCTGTACATAATCGTGCATCCCTTTTGAAAAACTTAAGGTTAAAAACGACGTCTAAAATGACGTCAAAAATGAAGTTATGAATGACGTCGAAAATGACATCACGAGCGACGTCAAAAGAGACTACAAAACGACGTCAAAAACGAAATCAAAAACGACGTCAAAAATTTGAATAGTTTTCGATGTTGTTTTCGACGTCATTTTTGACATCGTTTTCGACGAAATTTTTACGCTGTTTTCGACGTTATTTGTGACGTCATTTTCGAAGACATTTTTGACGTTGTTTTCGACGTTTTCGATGTCTATTTCAAAGCACAATTATTTTTATTAACACTTCTTATTAACACTTCTTATTTATTCTTTACGTTATATTAAAAGAACAAAATTAACATAAGAAAAGTATCATTTATTAATTCTAAAACGCACTGTAAACCAGGGGTAAGCTGCGCATATCTGGGGAAAAGCAGCGCACGCCTAATTCTGTAATTAAAACGCGATATTGCTTTTCATAGGTTTTGGAACTGAAGCTTTGCAATGCTTCGTTGCAAGTCTTCATATAATTTACATAAAAAATGCAAATATCGCATCTAGAAATGCAGAAACAAGGGCGTGCCGCTTAACCCCGGTTTACGATAATGAATATTATTTATGGGAACTCACGGTTACAAAAAATGAATAGTGCAACTTTTTTGCTGTTTGTATTCAGTTTATTAATCAGCTATTTCGGTAACACTACTACATGAAGCAACGGCATAGAACTAAATTATCGATGCCTGCATTCGTTCGTTTTAAGTTATTCTCATATGCAGAAGTTTATTTCTACAATTTTAACAAGCTGGATCGTTAACCGAAGACTATTAGTTGAGATGAAAAAAATGGTATTGACTAAAATTTAAGCTTATATTCGTTGAATACCCAGTGCAACCTGGAATCAAATTGAAGTTACTATAAAATTTTTCGTTTTATTTTAATAGTGGTCGATAGAAAATATAGAAATATACAATTGTAAACATAACTTCTACGCTAACTTGAGCTAAAATCATAACGACGGATTTTTTACTATTTATACGCGCCAAACAATACCGGCAAGGTGTATAACGTCATATTTAAATACACAACTGCCTGATAAAAGTATAAATTAGGTACTGCACATAAAGACTCAGTGCTATCATTTTGTACTATATGCACGCATACTTTTGAAATCTCACTAGTAAAAACAGCAGATTCTTCATCATTAATTTAAACAATTGTTTGTAACACACTGCAACAGTTGTCATTAAAGTTGACAGTGTCAATAGTCTGAACAATCGTATACTCTCTTTGATTAAATGAATCCACAATAAAGTAATTTAACTTAATTTAAGAGTCGTTACTTAACTTTGCAAATGAATTATTTGAACGCTTGTTACTTTTTATAGATGCCATATACAAGCAACTATTTTTTACAATCTTGTGATACGCAAGAGCTTTTTCTAAAATCTTTATTTTTTGTATCCAGGACTTGTCCGCATGAAACCCAGAACCAAAATATCTGGTCGTGGAAATCTGTGAAGTCTTTTGAACCATAGTGACGCTAATATTATTACAAAAGTTTTTTACATTGTATGAATAGTGAGGGTATAAGCGATCTCTTAAAGTAAACACGCTATAATTTAATCTGATTCTTCGGCATATTTGATGGCGAACGCCCTTTGCGGCATGGATAAACTTTAACAATTGCCCATTCCCGGATTCAAATGCATATGCATTACGAGACCAGAGTGGTCCCCAATCATACACCCATAGAGATTTAGTTACAAAATACGTTAAAACAGATATTACAGTTTAGTATGACCTTTTACGATTTAGGGAAATCGGGTATGTGTATTAAAAAGTAGTATAGTATTTATTAATAATCTATGAAAAATTTACTTTGCAAAATTAATATAAGTTCTATAAAACTTGTAAAAGAAAATGTGATATTTAAAATTCACTATATTAAATTTAAGCAGAACAATAATTTCAAATATTAGAAAGATTGGAATAATTTTTTTCACATTTTGAAAGAGAGGATTCTAAAATTTGCTAAAGACTATACTAAAAATTATAAGTCATTCGAAAAAAATGTGACGGTTCAAAATACGAAAACGACAAAGTTCGTAACCCGTCGTGAAACTCCACCAACTCACACTACACAATTATAGCACATAAATACGCAAATTACCATTATAATTATTAGTAGTTGTACACATAACAATGTAGAATACACATTCGCTGATGTATCTAACTTAACCTTTACTTATATACATAGTACGCAAACATATACATGTAACACACGCATCGCATGCATGGATTGAATTGAATTCAAAAATATCTATAGGTGTTTCATTTTTTGTAAATCACCTTGTTCCCTCCTCAAATTCGGCTTGGTAATACAAGTAACAGTGCTCGGTCAAAAATTGCAGGTGCCCCGAACTTAATATAAATTTTGTATAATTGAAGTATATTATTATACAATTACAAGGCCAATCATTTATAACAAAGAAAAACTATAAAAAAATAACTCTTCATTTTTTTGCGAACACAAGTTGTCTTTGAAATCCTTGAAATCTTTATGAAATCTTTGAAACCTTTTAAAATCTTTGTGAATTCGTTGAAATCTCTTGAAGTACTTAAAATCTTTGTAAAATCTTAAAATTTGTGTGAATTCTTTTGAAATCATTCTCAATTTTTGTAAAATATTTGAAATCCCTAAAATCATCAAAATACCTGAAATCTTTGTGAAATTTTTATGACGTATTTGTGAATGCTTAGTTTAAAATTTGTTTGTGAAACCTTTTGTGTTAGTTTGAAATCATTGAAACCTTTAAAATATTCTTAAATTTGTTAAAACCTGTTTTGATAGTTTAACGTCTTTGAAATATTTGAAATCTTTTGAAAGCCATTTTCAAATCTTCGAAATCCTTGCAATCTTAATCAAATGTTCGAAATCTTTGCGGAATTTTTGTGAAATCATTTGAAATATTTGTGAATTTTTTTTATTCGTTGAAATCACCGAATTCTTTGAAATCTTATTGAAATATTTTCATATCTTCTAAATGTTTTACAATCTTTGAAATCTGGTGTAATGTACCCTTTTTAAAATGTTTGAAATCCTTGAAATCTTATAAAATATTGAAAAGCCTTGTGAAAATTTTGTGAAATATTTTTAAACTAGTGATGTACACTAGGGTGGTCCAAAAACCGACTTTCGAATAGAGGACATGCCA
>NC_046662.1:108316359-108325573 GCF_010883055.1 Belonocnema kinseyi | reverse complement strand
TTACCAGAAAAAAAATTCCCTCCAAGTTTAAGACAAATCGGTTAATATTAAGCCGTGTGCCGCAAAGGCCCTGAAAATCCCATAATACTAACATGGGGAAATGTTGGTTTTTGGAAAATGGGTTTCAGGCTTCTGGATTTAGCTTAGCTTGCGGGAGATATTAAGAATTTGTTGGGGAGTCTCTAATCAATCATTTCCATGAAATTACTTTAAATTTTTATGTCATCAACCCCCACCCCTCTTGCGGAGCCCCCAAAATGCCCCAAAAAACTTAAATTGACATTTTTGCTCGAAACTGACACATAAATGCTCTGTTTTCCCATTTTTTGTCATAAAGTTTTTTTTTGTCAAGTGGAATGGTTTTAAGTATTTTCCGACTAAATAACAATTGTTTAAACAATTTATTTTTGTTTAAGTAATTTTTTTTGCACTCACTTATTGAAAGATAGATTTTTTATGTTTGATTGGACAATATTGATCATTTTTAGGAATAATGAGCTTTGTTTCAAGCATTTCGTATTCGTTTACATAATTTATTATCATTTAATTGTAACTTTTTCTTAAAAAGAGGTATATGACTCTAGTTTTTTTTAGTTAGCTTTGCTGCATGGTAATTTGTCATTGTAAAAAGAAATTTTTTTTGTCTAATCCATTATTGTATTGTTTAATAAATTTATTGAATATTAATGTAACATTTTATTGGAAATTGTTATTCAAACATCTGATTTTTGTCTTAATTCAATTCAGTATATCACTTACTGTTAAAAATTTAAACGTCAAGAAAATTCTTGAAATAACTAATATTTTTTCACAAAATGTTCTACATTGGTCATGAAAAGTTAATTTTTTTAGTAAGTCTTCATTCCATAAAAATTACATTCAATTTTGTCGTTCTGAAATTATTTTTATAATTTTTCCCTTTAAATCACCTTCTTAGACATACTCGTTTGTCTTCTGAAAGATCAAAGTAAGTTTTTTGTTTTGTTTATTTTGACCCCGCCGATGAGCTGTTAGTATTCTCAAAGGAATTAAAAATCTTTGTATTTTTTAAACTTCACTGAAAATTAAAAAAAAATGTTGCTCTCAACAATGACAAATTACTACATTAGTTGCAAAAAAAACAGAAATTTCAAAAATTTATTTTCGAAAAAAATTGTTTAAACAAACAAAATTTATTTAAAGGAATAAGAATTTATTACAAAATAAGGTCCTTGTATCTGAATGACGTAGATATTTAATAATAAGCAGAAAAGCTAACTAATTTTTTTTAACTAGAGTTTTATACCTATTTTTAAGAAAAAGTTACAATTATATAATAATTAATTATTTAAACAAATACTAAATTCTTGAAACAAAGATCATTATTCCTAAAAATGTCCAATTGTCCAATCAAACATAAAAAATCTAACTTTCAATGAGTGAGTGCAAAAAAAAATTATTCAAACAAAAATAAATTGTTTAAACAATTGTTAATTAGTTGAAAAATACTAAAAAACATTCCATTTGACAAACAAAAATAATTTATGACAATAAAGGGAAAAACCTGAGTGGTAAAATCCTTGAAATTTTCAACTAATAACTTTTATAATTTGTAAGCTGAATATCACAAAAAATGTATAGTTTATCCAATTATTATCACTCTTGCCTTCAAAACAAAACACTGGAAAACACGTATCCATACGGAAATATTGACCAGTTCCGCGGGAAACACGATGATCTCCGATTCACATCGTGAGCACTCGGCAGAGCTGCCAGATCGAGCCTGAAATTTACCCCCACCATACCTACCGTTTAGGAGCCGCAAAACAGAAGGTGCATGATTACCACTGTGAGTTCGTGTGTAAGCCGAAATGCACGATTCGACATCGCGGTTTCTGCGGTACGATGATTGCCGATCTGAAAGCTTCGGAAGACTTCGGTGGTCTTCTGTTTATATCTCGATCCCCATTTGAAAGACATGGAAGAAATTGGCGAATTTAATGTTTCGCATGATTCTTCATCTCATGCATAAGACTATTTTGAGGTTACGTTTTTCAGGTGTATATTAAGTATGAATATTATTACTGTTATGTAAATTATGAATGATGATATCATAATTATAAAATATAACATTAATTTTAATTAATAGTTGACTGACTTTTCAAAGAAATAGTTAAACTTTCGACTAAAACAATTAGTTTTCTGCACCAAAAAAAATTTGTTAAATTTTTTTTAAGCAAAATATTAAAATTTTTAAACAAAAAGTTAAGTTTTCATCCAAAAAGCTGAATTTTATAATAAAAAAGGCATTTTCTATAAAAAAATTAATGCTTAATCATAGTTACATTTTCGACAGAAAAGTTTATTTTTCTTGTAATTAAAAGAAGTTAATTTAAAAAAAAAAATCCTACAAAACTGTTAAATTTTCAGAAAAGAAATTTTTTCAACTAAATTGATAAATCATCAACCAAAAAAAAATTAAATTTTTAACAAAGCAGTTCCACTTTCAACCAGAAAAATTGAAAAAAATAGTTAAAATTCTTTGAAATTGCTTTAAATATTGAAATTTATTTTTAATTCCTTGAAATGTTTTAAAACTTCCTAAAATATTTTAAAATCCTTTAAAATCTCTTTAAATTTTGCAAAGCTCTTGAAAATTCCTTGGAATCTAGTAAAATATCCTAAGATGTATCAAATCCTTTAAAATCTCATATTAAAGTACTGTAATCAATTGAAAATTCCTTGGAACCTTTTAGAATACTCTCAAATATTTCGAAATCTTCAAAATCTTTTGAAAAATCTTGACACCTTTTAAACATTTTTAACGTACTTTGGAGTTTTTTTTCAACAATCTTGCTATAATTATTAAAATTCTTTGAAATCCCTCTGATTTATGAAAATGAATTAAAAATTCAGTGAAATCTTTTTAAACATCCTCAAATATTTAAAATCAAAATATTTTGAAATATCTTGAAAGTTCCTTGAAAATTTTTAAATACCCTAAAATATTTCAAATCTTTTACAATCTCATACTAAATAATTGAAATGAATTAAAAATTCCTTGCTATCTATTAAAATATCCTAAAATATATTAAATATCATATGAGATCACCGTAATCAATTGAAAATTCCTTGGAAAATTTAAAATACTCTCAAATATTGCAAAACCTTCAAAATATTTTGAGATACCTTGACCTTTTTTTGAAAGATTTTTAAGCTACTTCTTTAAAATTCTTTGCAATTCCTTAAAGTTAGAAAAATAGGATGAAAATTCCTTGACATCTTTTAAAATATCCTTAAATATTTAAAACCGTTCAAAATCTGTTGAAAGATCTTGAAATTTGTTAAACCTCTTGAAAATTCCTTGAAATTTTAAAAATACCCTGAAATATTTCAAATCCTTTAAAATGTCATATTAAATTACTGTTATCAATAAAAATTCCATGGAATCTTTAAAATTCTCTCAAATTTTGCAAATCCTTCAAAATCTTTTGAAATGCCTAGGATTTTTTTTAGGATTTCTAAATTACTTTGGAATTTAAAAAAATTAGCCTCCTAAAATGTATTTATGCTTTAAAATTCATGTCAATTTTAAAAATAAATTGAAAATTCCTTGGCATCTTTTAAAATATCCTTAAATATTTAAAATCCTTCAAAATCTTTTGAAATCTCTTGAAATTTTGTAAATCTTCACATTAAAATTTAAAAAAGAGAAGTTTCAAATATTTAAATATTGAAATGTTTGTAGATTAGAGTTTTGAAAACGGAATCAATAAAAATTCAAAACTTTCGAAATTTAATTTTTTTAAATTTTCAACTATTCAAAAAGAATAATTTTCAACTTGATAGGTTTCAAGTCTTCAAATTTAAAATTGTAAACTTGGAAGTTTATTTATGAAAAACTCATAATCGTGAATAAATTGAATGTGTTCAAGATTTAAATGTATGTTTTTCAATTGGACAATCTCGAAATTAAATTATTTCAGACTGAAATTTAGAAAACATAAAAATTTTCCAGCAATACAAATTTAACTGTTTGTAGATTAGTTAAACTATTATATTAAAGTTTTAATAGAAATTACTCGAGTTAAAGTTTAACTATTTCTAAAAGGATTTTTGTATATAATTATATAATTATGTATATATATTTTTCAGGGTATTTTTAAATTTTCAAGGAATTTTCAAGATATTTCAAAAGATTTTAAATATTTCAGGAATTTTTAAAACATTCCAAGGAATTTTCAAATAATTTCAATGATTCAAAGCAATTGCAAATAATTTTAACTATTTTTTTTTTAAACTTTTCTGGTTGAAAGTAGAACTGCTTTCTTCAAAAATTAGTTTGCTATTGGTTGATGATTTATCAATTTACTTGAAAAAATTTGTTTTCTGAAAATTTAACTATTTTGTAGAAGTATTTCTTGTTTGAAAATGAATTTCGGTTAACTACAAGAAAATTAATCTTTTTTGTCGAAAATTTAACTATGATTAAACATTAATTTTTTTATAGAAAATTAGACTTGGTAGAAAATAAATTTCTTTTGTTCAAAGTTCATGTATTTTATTGAAAATGCCTTTCTTGGTATACAATTCAGCTTTTTGGATGAACATTTAACTTTTTGTTTAAAAATTTAACTATTTAAAAATAATAAACTAATAAAAAATATATTAAATCTTTCAAAATCTCATATTAAATCACCGTAATCAATTGAAAATTCCTTGGAACATTTTAAAATACTCTTAAATGTTTCAAATCCTTCAAAATCTTTTGAAATACCTAGAACTTTTTTTTAAGATTTCTAAAGTACTTTGGATTTTTTTAAATAACCCTTCTACAAAAATCTTAATTCTTTGAAATTCCTTAAAATTATAAAAATTAGTTGCAAATTCCTTGATATCTTTTAAAATAACCTCAAATATTTAAAATCTTTTGAAATCTCTTTAAATTTTTTAAAACTTGAGATTGAAATTTAGAAAACAGAAAAATTTTAAAACGTTAAATATTGAAATGTTTGTAGATTAGAGTTATGAAATTGGGATCAATAAAATTCAAAGCTGATTAAAGCATTCAAAATTGAATGTTCAAAAAAGTTCAACTATTAAATCAGAATAATTTTCAATTCGATGGGATACAAGTCTTCAAATTTGGAATTTTACACTTGGAAGTTTGTTTATAAAAAATTAGAAATCATAAATAAATTAAAAGCGTTTGAAATTTAAAAGTATGTTAAAAAAGTTTATAATTATATACAATAATGTATATTTATATTTTCCTCTTTTCCACACCACCGTAGAAATGTTAAATTCCTGACAACAAAAATTTTATATTTCTGACATTTTATAATCAGAATTTTGTAAAGCCCAAATTTTCTAAAACAACAAGTTTTATAAATTTCAATCTAAAGTTTTAAAAAATTTCAAGAGATTTCAAAAGATCTGTAAGAATTTTAAATATTTGAGGAAGTTTTAAAAGATGCCAAGGAATTTTCAATTGATTAGTTATTTAATATGAAATCTTAAAGGATTTGAGATATTTTAGGATATTTTAATAGATTTTAAGTAATTTTTAAATGATTTTAATAGTTTAGTATTAGATTGTAAAGGATTTTAAATATTTGAGGAAGTTTTAAATGACGCCAAGGAATTTTCAATTGATTACAGTAATTTAATATGAGATTTAAAAGGATTTGATATATTTTAGGATATTGTAATAGGTTTCAAGGAATTTAAAAATGATTTTAATAATTTAGTATGAACTTTTAAAGGATTTGAAATATTTCATGGGTTTTTTTAAATTTCAAGATATTTTCAAGACCTTTAAAAAATTTCAAGAAACTTCGAAAAATTTGTAAGAATTTTAAATATTTGAGGAAGTTTTAAAGGACGCCAAGGGATTTTCAATTTATTACAGTAATATAATATGAGATTTTAAAGGATTTGATATATTTTAAGGTATTTTTAAATATGCAATGAATTTTCAAGAGCTTTGAAAAATTTCAAAAGATTTTAAAGGATTTCAACTTTTTTAGGATATTTTTAAACATTCCAAGAAAGTTTCAATTAATTTCAACAATTTAAAGCCAAACATAATTGTTTTAGTTGAAAGTTTAACTATTTTTTATTAAAAGTCAGTCAACTATTAATTAAAATTAATGTTATATTTTATAATTATGATATTATCATTCACAATTTACATAATAGTGATAATATTCATACTAAATATACACCTGAAAAACATAACCTCAAAATCGATTCATGTATGAAATGAAGAATCACGCGAAACATTATTTTCGCCAATTTCTTTCATTTCTTTCAAATGGGGGTCGAGATATACATAGAAGACCACCGAAATCTTCCGAAGCTTTCAGATCGTCAATCATCGTACAGCAGGCAACCGAAGTTGAATCTTGCATTTTCGGCGGATTGGACTAATCTCGGGAGATTATCTGAGCTATTCGGATTTTTTTATATAGTGCTTTGCAATTTCCTCAACTGCAGATTACAATTTCTGTTAGCGTCTATCACAGAAAATAAGAATATCTCTTATTACCTTTCACTTTCTCTTTGACTATATTCATTTACAGAATATTTATATTAACTTTTGTACATCAATCTACTAATTCCTATAATTGCTTTTATATTATTTGAATATGTCATTATCAACTTTTCTTATTCTGCGTTTTAATATATAAAGTATCATTCTTTGCTAATGAATATACCAATACTTGTTCTAACGATATTAAGTTTTCATATTCTAATTGTAAAGTTTCGTTATTACGCTAACAATAATTTTTATATTTACACGATTTCCCTAAATCGTAATCGACTAAATCAATAATGAATATTGAAATATTAAGTATTATTATAAAATTTCTTTCAGTGTAGACACTTCGCGCCGTATGTAAAAGTAAATGAACGTTAAAGGTCGATACTTTCGAATAAAGTATTTCCGTTTTAGCAACGAAACTCATGTAACAATTGAACAGCCCAATATACTTCATGAACCTCAACATTGTCTTTCAGTAAGAAATATATACCTTCAACGAAAAGAGCCCAGTGCATAAAAAATTGTATTGGTGAAATGTTTATCAATTTCAGAAATCATTTGCTTGGAGAATAAACCAGATTTTTTTGCATTGCCAAACCATTTTGGTGCAAATTGTTTACTCACTCCAGTAAAACAATACATGCTATCTGCAACTACACCGAAAATAATGTTAAAGTACAACAAATTTATTAATGGAGATGGACCCTTCACTCCAAAAACAGGTTTTTTAGAAGCTATTGTGCTCTTCAGGTTTAACATGTCTTTCACGTTCCTCTCCTTTAGCACGGTATTTAACCGAGGATATTTGACGTTCCCAGAACGTTTATTATCAGGGTTACTTTTAACCATGAACATAGGAATAAGAGGGGACTAGCCACATGCTCCCTAACTAAGACGCGGGGATTGCTCAGAAGTTACAGGGGGGAGGGGGTTCGGCCATCTTGAATTGAAAATTCTGCGCAGGAAATTTGAAGAAGAAACACAGAAATGTTCATAAGCGATAAAAAAATCTTAATTATGGATGATATAGATGAAGTAGCAAGTGAAAAATTAGAAAATAATGAATAAATATACGAAATATAAAATTGAATATTAAATATAAAGAAATAATATAAAAAGTAAATAAATTGAAAAAATTGATTTGAAATCATGCAGGCTGAACACGATTTGATACAATTTTTTTTCTTAGAGTTAAGAGTATCTTAACTATTAAACTCGTGACGCAATTCATGAGAAAATTTTCTGCAGAGAAGAAAGAATTTTTTCGTTACTCAAAAATTATTATTCACATATTGTGCGAAAAGGAGATGGGATACGAAAGAAAAATTCACCGGAAATTTTGAAAGAAACGCCAGATAGAGAAAAGAGCCAAGAGTCTTTTCTTTAGAGCGTTCTAAAACGAAGAACTTAGCTTATTTGTCTTTTTTCGTATATTGTCTTGTTTCTGGACAAAAAGTAAATTATCATTTTTCAGTAATGGGTAGTCAGATAATGACAATAGCACCAACCTAAAACCAAATCAAGAAACAAATAAACGACGGCCTTTTTGAGAAAATTGAGTTCCAAAATTTTAAGAAAAATCACCCTTATTTTGTTAGTTTTAAGAAATTTCTACATTTTGTTGTAAAATTCGAAATAGATTGGTGAGAAGTATAATATCTATATCAGTTTAGAAACTACACTATTTTAAATCAAAAATCAGAATTGTGTTATGAAATGCGTTCTTAAATTATATCATACAGTTTTGTTAAGTGCAGTTCCATTTTTATAAATTGCTGTTATTGGTTTATTTTATGTTTAACATATATTTAGGTTTAGTTATTGAAAAATAAAAATATTCCTTTTACCTACATGTGAAACATATCCTTCACACCTTTCTTCTTATTCTTCTTTCCAATGCAATTTTTGCAAATAGGAACTGTACAATTCATCTTTTTTTTAGTAATTATTTATCAACATTTAAAAATTGTTTACATTGCGAAATTCGAAAAAATAAATTCAAACTTGTACAAAAAACAATTATTGCAGCTGTGCACAATATATGTATACCTATATATACAATTTTTATTATCAAATATGGCGGCCTTCCCCCCTGCGAATCAACCCCGCAACGAGATGCCTAGTCCCCTCTTATTCCTATGTCCATGCTTTTAATCAACTCGCCTGGGTGTAAACATTGATTGCAGCTATATCATCCGTTAAACTGGACAAATACTTGCACTGGGGCACGGGCTACGGAATCCACGCAACATATCAGAGCAAATATTTTAATAAAAATTTCGGCCCCGTTTATTATGCACTGAACTCCTTTTGTTGAAAGACTATGCATTTTGTCGACAAATGGGCCGAGGAAAATACTAGACAGCCTGATAAGTACCTGAAAATTCTAAGAGATGGCATTAGTATTCACTAATGTGAACCATTTTCGTCGAGCTTGATCCTTCAAATGACGCCTGTCAAAACTTCAGCCATTTATGTTTACGCATTTACAAGTTACAGCACTGAGAAGCGACTAACCTCCGAGTTTTTTTTAATGTGGAAAAATCTGAGTTTCCAGTTTTGATCAAACACTACTATCTTCGCAAAAAAAAGATATCCGAGACCAAGGCCAAGCTGGATAAGTATTACCCGGACTCTGCACCGTCGATTGGAACGATTCATAAGTGGTTTACCGAGTTTCGTTGTGGC
>NC_046662.1:108303778-108316259 GCF_010883055.1 Belonocnema kinseyi | reverse complement strand
GAGGCGTATTTTGGAGACCTTCCGATCGAGTACTTTTCGGACGGTATCAAAAAGTTAGAAAATCGTTGGACTCGCTGTATCGACCTAAAAGGAAAGTATGTTAAAAAATAAAACCGACTTTGGCCAAAAAAACGTCTCCGCGTTTCATTTTTCAGGGACTTATCAGACTGCCTAGTATTCTTGATGGGCTTATTCTTTACAAACCAAAGACCCACTATAATTAATTCTTTGGTTCTAACATGGTAAGGTAATTCGTTCACCATCAAGTATATGGGCCATATAGAATAAGTGAAGCTTTTGAATAACGGTGCGTCATCAGTGTTGAAAGTTACAGTGGCGTACCGATGTATGTCAGCTGTATTTACACTTTTAACAAACTCCCTATCGCGGGTAGAAATTATAAATTGGTTCTTAAAAGGCCCTGTCTAGATTTCCTATTTTCTATCGAGGCCCTAAAGTGGCAGTCTACCGAGGGCGCAAGCGAAAGCGTCACGCTCAGCTAGAGAGGTCATCAGTAGGTAACCCAATGAGGGCCTATTAATAGGGTCTTTATAGAATCTAGATAGTCCCTCACACACTATTATTCAAAAGGATATGCTATGGTTTCTTATTTTATTGATTCAAATAAAATATTATGAAATTGTTAAAAAATTGATCATGCTTTAAATTCTGAAGTGTGATGCTATGGTTGCAGTATTATTAAAGTTTAACCAGCACATTGCCATATTCCATTATCAGAAATGTTTGATTCAAAGAAGGAAAATATTAATCCCATTGTAAAATACATTTTCTTTGCAAAAGTTTAATCTAAAGGATTTTACACCTTACTGTAGCCTCTGACAAACAGTTCTCCGTTTTCTCGTATTTTTACTGACATTCGATTATTAACTATACTCCGCACGTTATTCTAAACCTGAACTTATTGTTAAATTTAACTAGAGAACACTTATTACTAATAATCCAAAACAAACGTAGTTTATTAACATATCCGCAAGCGCCGAGAATCGAACGCACGCACCGCAGGCTTATAAGTCGAACACCTAATCCCGATAGCTACGATGTAACGTTGAGTTCGGTATCATAAATGCTTGACGGCAATCATCCGATATTTTAGAAATTAGGAAAAAACTTTTTTGAAGCTCGATTTATTATATATGATTTTTAAACGTACTTACGTGATTTCGAATTAAATCGATCTTTAAGAAAAATTCTTTTTAAATTTTTAAGGCACCAAATGTTTTTAATTTTTTCAGAAAAAATGAATTTGTTGAAAGTTTGCATCTCGGTAATTTTCTTAATTTCTCTTTTTTAAATTTAAGTATAATTAAGTTTTTATGTGTGTTTTTGTTTATTTTCCTGAAAACGGTACCCTAAGAAATTTGTATACAGGACCTTATTTTTAACTTTGAAAAGAATGCGGAACTCTGAAGTAGTATAAACACCGACAATTATTCCCAAAATGCGTTGATACTTTGTAAGTCAGAGTTATTGTTGCGGATAAGTGTGATGCGCAATTACAAACTGATACTTTGATTATTGTGGCCTTGAACGTATATCCAGTCACATTGAACGTAAAAAGGCAGGGGTGCGTGAATCATACCATTATGTAGTGATTATGCCTGGGATGAAGGCTTATACTATATGTTTCCAGGTAAAAATAAGTGGTCAGAGCGCATTGCGCAGTGTTCAAATTTGGCTAAATCATGTTTTTGGAAGATTGCCATCAAGGTATTAATTTGCAAAAAAAGTCTGAAAATTTGTCTTTTTTTAGGCTCAAAGTATATGCAAAATTTGAGATAAAAATAATAACTAGTTATGTAAAATCTCAAGTCCAAAAGTGAATATTCGGACATGTAATGATTCATATAAGGATTGCATTATTTTCATACCAGTATATCATAAAACAACGCAAAGTAATGTAAAATTTTATTAAATGAATGATATAAAGTTTATTTTCGTGTGATATTAACGATTCACTTAAAAGAAAGTAAATATTGCAGAATTTTTTAGAGTTTTTTACTATTATGAGAGAAATTGCACAACAGTATGGTAAAATAAGAATAGCTAGGGGCGTCAGCATTGCCAGGGGTGAAGTTTAAAGCCAAGTCCCCCGTACAAACTTTAACATTTTTAAGTTTCGATTAATATTGTAGGTGTTCAAAAAATATTCAAATACACTGTATGTATTTGAATATTGGATGAATAAATGGATGTTCAAACGTATGATTCAGATTTTCAGTGTTACCATATTTTATGTTTAACTATAGGACAACAATCTGGATGTTTGAACTGAAATATCTGAGATATTACATTTATGGTTATGTCAAATAAGGGCTGTAAATATTTGAGGAGTTTACTTATTTCTATTAATTCAAGGAATTAATTGGTAACTTATTTGTGTAATGAGACTTAAACTTTAATGTCCTTGGATGCGCGAAAAACCTATAAAGGGTGTAAAATGTCGATCAGATGATACATACAGTCAAGTTGAGGTTATGTGTAATATTCTCAATGCAAAATGAAAAATAAAAACGCGAAAAGTAAGCGGAAAACGAATGATATATAATGTACAGTTAAGATTCTATCTATTTTAGGTTATTAGAACTTAAATTTGATTTTAAATTTATAAGCATTTTGTCAAATGTGTTCATGTAAATATAATGATATAACCTGCAATTTTGGATCATACTTATCTTGTGTATACAGACAGAAGTCGTTATCCAATTTTAATTAAGGATAGCATTAATTTGTATTCTTTGGAAATGTTCCAAAATTGTAATATTCTGCAATTGTGATATCGCAAATATAGAACCGACAAATTTAGTTAAGAGATTTTAATGCGCAATGCACATGATCTCGGGCGATTTTAACATCTGAATGTGTTTTAGTGTAGCATAAAAATACTTTTACCCCTAACATATCAAAAAGATAGTAGATGTTTGGTATGAACATCTGGATGTTGGGTGGTTCAATTTTACCCTTTGAATATCTACATTTAAACATCCATTTTTCTCCGTGTACATGGATTCGTTTTACATGTTTGATTTTATTCATTAAATTCTAATCTAATTTAATTTAATAGATTGTATATTAATTTAATTTGTAAGTTTTTCATGTTCATTCTTTCACAAATTTAAAATATTGAAAATTAAATAATTCAGGGTTTTAAGATGAACCAAATTATTAACAGAAAAATTATCCAATGTTTTTATTTACTTCCTCTAAATTTATAAGCCCCTTTATTAATGAAATATTAAAATAAGAAATTTCGATGAACGGGGGCCAGATATTTTTCGGATGACTCTGACGTACTCGCACTTTAACTTTTTAGCCGAGATTTTTTTTCTCGATATTCTAAGTGTTAAGTTACCCGTGAGGTCTAGTTGTTAGCGATCGAACGCGTTAAACTTAGAGTAGGTTGTTCGAAACCCGTCGCAGCGTTTTCGAGTTTGGAAAGCGTTTATATCATTAAAAGCGTGCGACTATATCATATGTAATGTGTTGTAATTTAATGTAATTGTGTAAGACAAAGTATGTAAGAATGTGTGTAGTAATTGGATGATCTTCCACAGAATCTGGTTGTAGCGAGAATTTTTTTTGCTGACGCACGAAATTTTACATGACTGGGAAGTAGAATTCACATATAGATTGGTAGACTTTGTTTTCTTTTATTGAAACTGTAATTAACAGTTCGAATCATTTTGCCTAACTGGTAGGTAATCGACATCTCATGTTTTTTAACAGTCAGGTGATCTTTATTGTCGAGTTGTATTATTTCTTACTGAATGAATAATTATAATAAATTTATAATGATAATTGATATTTTCATATGAAATATTATCCTATTTCATTTTACATGTCTGAATGTGAAATTTTAATGAAATACCGTAATGTCCCCCGTTTACCGAACTAAGTTATGTAAAATTTAACACACAAATATTCTCCGTGTATTTGTTACTGAGAAATTTACTGTTGATTCGGTAGAGTTAACTTTTTCTTAGCCGGTCGCAAAGCCATAAGAGTGAATAAATCTTAATACTAGGGAGTCATATAGTGTCACTCACGCTCAGCCGCTAATTGATTTTGGAGTTTTAAGTACGTTCAAAATGTCTGCAAAAGATAAGTACGTTTTTGTATCGTAAACAAATAGAATAAATTTTGTAATTGTCATCTTAAACAATCGGAGTTACAGTAAATGGAAAATTACAAATTGAAAATGATTTTAAGTTGAAAATATTTTCTGGAAGTAAAATGGAGGTGGAGAGTGCTGGACCCTGTATTTTGTTATATTGAAGTTTATTCAATAATGTTACCAAAATCATTTCAGCAATTGTACAATTATTGAAACTATAAAAAATGCACTTACCGTTAAAGCATCAGACGTGCTTTTTTGACCTGTTAATACCAAATTAGTAATCAGTGCAAAAAGTTACCTACAATTTTTTTTTAAATCTCGATATGTCCATTCTTTCATTATCTATTTCCCATTCTTATATTTTGAACTACGCGAATTAAATTTCAGTCCCAGAATCTGCCAGACGGAAGTAAAAAATCCTAATGCTAAAATCCTCATCCTAAAATATTCATCAAGCATGAAATATTCCAAAATTTATATCATCCATTTTTAATTCATAGTTATAAACATTTTCAAAACGAGTTTTCGGAAATGATAAATTCCAGTTAGCAACAGTAATGTTTTTTCAATCTTTTATTAAAATTTGTTTATATTTGGAAAATAAATAATTCAGAAATTTTTGAATTTAAACAAACCAAATTATAGATCTTTATAACACCTTCAATTAATAATCAAACTTCTATTCGCAAATCAACACCTTCATCGCAATCTCCCAAAAACATGATTTCATCAACTTTGAGCACTGCGCAATTCGCTCTGACCACATATTTTTGCCTGCAAACATTTAAGGTTTCATCCCAGGGCATGAATACTACATGATGGCATACTTCGTTTTCATTCTGAAAATTTTTGAAAAAATCCTTCATACTCTGGACTTTATCGCGTATAGACTCCGATCTTCTCTGCTGTTTGTCACGCCTCCCTTGCTCTAGACATAGTACCACTAGAGTGGTCCAAAAATGCAAAATCCCATTTAATTAACATAGGGAAATTTGGAATTTTCGAAAAATTGATCTCATGTTTCATGGTTTCATCGGAACGTGCCAAACTTTTTCGATTTTGAAGAGGAGTGTCTAAGAAATAAAACCATACTAATAACTTTCATTTCGATCCCACCCTCACCCTCCCCACAGCGCCCCAAATATGACACAAAAATAAATACATTTTTACGTATTATCGTTAATTTTGAGCAATTTCGGTCATCTTGTTCAAACAAATAATTACCAATAGACAACTTGAATATTAAACATGATTTTTTAAACAATTTTTAATTTTTGAATAAATTTATTTATTCCTAAAAATGTAAAAAAATCATCGTATTTTTTGTTTGAAATACAATATTTTGTTATTGTTTGGAATAGTAAATTTTTCAAAAACCATTATGTAATTATTTAAACAATTATTTATTGTTTATTTTCAAAATTTCCAAAAATTAAGCCAGAGATATCTACTTTTTTCATATTGGTATCCGATGCTGCTGTTTGCTGAATAAATATATAATTTTGATACATTTCTTGTAATCTTCAACAAATTTTTATGTGTTTAAACAATTTTTATTTGCTTAATATGCTATTTTTTGGTAACTAAGAAAATGAAATACAATAGAACACATACAATTAATGACGATTTTAAAAGTATTTTTGGAAAAGTAATTATTTAAACAGATAATATTTCTCTTAACAATTAAAAAATGGCTAACGTAATCTTCCCATACACTGTACAGTCAGAAACATAATTGTATGTCTTCTATTTTATTAAATTTTTTTAGCTATCGAAAAATTACTGCTTGAGAAAATGAAAATTGTTTGGACAAATAGAAATTTGTTGAAAATTAGAAGAAATATATTAAAATTATGTAATTATTTAGCAAAACGTAGCACAGGATGCTAATTTAAAAAGAAATTTGATAACTCTGGCTCAATTTAAAAAAATTTAAATTGACTCTAAGTCATTACATAATGTTATTAGAAGAATTTACTACTACAAAAAATGACAAACAATTACATTTCAATAAGAAAATATGATTATTTTTTACATTTTTGGGAATAAATTATTGTTAAAATAATTCAAATTCATTTAAACAATTGCAAATTATTTTAAAAATCATGGGAGATATTCAAATTGATCATTACACAGCTACACAAAAAAAGTGTGCGGATCTGCTAACAAGACACACGTATTTCCATGGATTTTGGGGCGCTGCATTCAAATTCGGTATCAAAAATCATCCATCACGTCATGGTTGAGCCATAACCTCAAAAAATGACGAAAAATCATGCACTGAGGCAAATAAATTTCAAAATAATGCCAGTGATGCTAATTTTCACTTCAAAAACATGTCGACAACTGTGAAGGATCAACCCTTGCCTGATATCGACTTATTTAACATAACTTTACCCAACAGAACCTGACCTCACCTAACCTGAATTAACAGAAATTTATTTAACTACACGTAAGGCTCTGCAAGCATATTTTCCCTGTAGCAAATGTGTGCTACATCGAATGGGTCAACTCGAGCCTAACCTAGAAATAAATCTAACCTAGCTTAACCTAACCTAACCTCACGAAACACAATTAAACTGATTGTGCTGTCCAGTTGTGTTTGCGGTACCGTTTCATTCAGCTTCGGCTTAACCTACATAGAGGTTAAACCTATCCTAAGCTAACAAAACCTGACCTAAATGTCTGAAATTTCGTAACCGCTTATTGCTAGCATTATTCGCCTGTGTCTAAGAAAAGCAGAGAGAAAAAAATTTTTGAATAAAACTCTTATTCATTTGCATATTTAAGTTACAGTTCTACATTTTAATTGCTACAAACATTGTCAGGTTAATTGAAATGGGGTCAATTCTACTTGTAGTTCTAAGTTTCTTCAAATGAGTAATGTGCGTCTAAATTTTTAACCACATGTAGTACAATGAAATGAATTTTATTGTGTTACAAAAGGAACACTTAAGTTAAGTTGTGTTGCGTTAATCAAAATTTCGTTAGGTTCTGTTAAGTTAGATGTGAAGATCAGAGTGATATTTAAAAAATTGTCAACTTTCAATTCATTAATCCTTTCAAATAACAAGCAAATGTTGACCGAATTTTGTATTAACCAATGTAAACATAAAACGCACAAGTAGCTATCACACTTACCCTGAGTCTCGTTTTTAATTACCCTTTGATAATTCAAGCAGAAAGATAATAAAAATCTAATATTTTCAACAAGAACAAATGGATATTGAAATTAAATATAATATATTCCTTTATTTTCCAAAAATGCGGTACGAATTTTTTATATAAGAGTCATTCAGATTCCAGACGAAACAATTAATAATATTATTCCATCCAGTTTCAAATAGGACTGAACCATAATATTTTTAATAATTTGTCCCTTATTAAGTAAAGTGTAATATTATTCGATTTTATATAATAGCGAGGTAAATTGTTTAAAGTATTATTTTACTACAAATGTTTGACCAGCACTATTATGAGAAATAACAAATCTTAGACTGAGAAATAAAAGAAGAAAAGTTGCGTAAATACACACGTGAATATTTACAAATTCGTTACACTTTTCAGATTGACTTATGAGTCGATGACGTTTTTGACTGTTAAGCTGAATTTACAACCGGCGCGTCGGTACAACCGATGCGTCGCTTCTTTTTTTTCTGTCGATCGTAACAGCTTTTGCGACCAGAGCGAAAAATGTAGTAGTGTAAATAAGCTCACTTTAAGTAAAGTGAATTAGTTTTCAATTTTTCATAAATACCTCATAATGCCCCACGAAATTACAGTTTTCAATGAGGAATTAAAAATTGTATAGTCTTGAAGTAATAAACTATTTGTATTTATAACAATAAAGAATGAATTTCGTTAAATTGGATATACTGAAGTCGTTGAAAATGCATTTACGGCGATATAAAAACTTCCAAAACATATATTACATTTTTTAAATAAAAAAGTTTCGTATTTTTTAAATCGTGGTATTAATTAAGAATATTTCTTGTTTGAAAAGCTCCTATATTAATTATGAAATATTGATACTTGTAAGTATAATTAAATATTTATGTCGAAGACTTGTTATTTCATCTTTGCTACAATTAATACTGTCAACGTATATTAGAAATCACATTACATAGGGTTCCTAAACTCAAATAAAAAATATTTAAAGTTTGAGCACCTTAAGTATTTTAAACTAGAAGAAAACGCACACGCGCAAATCGAATTTGTTGAGGTCAATTGACTTTTATTTTACACTATTAAAAAGAAAACATTTAAAAAACGATAATAACGCATTTGTGAAAATTAAGAGTTCTAAAAACTTCTAAAATGAAATCTCTTGAAATTATGTGCAATTTGTTAAAATAACTGAAAATATTCAAAATCTTTTTAAACTGGTCAAATGTTTTCATATTCATTGCAACAGTTGAAATCCCTTAGAATAATATTAATTTCATTTTTTTCAATTTTTTTTTTAATGTTTATAGATCATAAAAATAAATTTAAGTATGTTGAAATCATTTGAGATTAAACGAATATAAACTAAATTACATTTATTCATCAAATTTCTTTAAAAACCGGTTCAAATAAAATACAGACGCAAGTTTGCATCCATGGAATTTTATTTTCTAAGTTTAAAAACATGAAATATTCCAAAATTTATATCATCCATTTTTAATTCATAGTTATAAACATTTTCGAAACCAGTTTTCGGAAATGATAAATTCCAGTTAGCAACAGTAATATTTTTTCAATCTTTTATTAAAATTTGTTTATATTTGGAAAATAAATAATTCAAAAATTTTTTAATTTAAAATTTCTAGAAATACGAGGTGTGTTCAAAAAATAAGGTGACTTTATGGTTTTTTAAAAAAATATTCATTTATTCCTCAATATTTATGTTGTACCCTTCAAAGTAATCCCCCTCAGATATAATACACTTGTGCCAAAGCTTTTTCCAATCATCGAAGCACTTCTGATAATCATTTTGTGGTATAGCCTTGAGTTCTTTCAGCAATGCAGGTTTTATCTCCTCAATCGTTGAAAATCGATGCCCTTTCATGGGTCTCTTCAGTTTTGGGAAAAGAAAAAAGTCACTGGGGGCCAAATCCGGTGAATATGGAGGCTGAGACATGACTGTGGTGCTGAGCGATGGTTATGCGATGGATCTTTTGATCAAAATTAAGCAGTTTTGGAACAAATTTCGCTGAGACACGTCTCATGCCCAAAACGTCCGAAAACATAGCATGGCATGAGCCAACCGATATGCCAACATCTTCAGCAACTTCTCTGATGGTAATTCGGCGATTTGTCAACACCATTTCTTCCACTGCTTGAACGTTTTCATCTGTTGTTGACGTGCTGGGACGTCCAGGGCGAGGTTCGCCTTCAACATCCTCTCGGCCTTCTTGGAACAACTTGTACCACTTATACACATTTTTCTTACTCAGAGTAGACTCACCGTATGCAACTGTCAACATTTCAAGAGTTTTAGAGCACTGGATTCCATTTTTCACACAAGACTTAACGCACGAGCTATATAATCAAAACTGTGAACATATGATCGTGACGAGTGTACCAAGACAACAAAACAAAAAATTTAAAACTTGAACGCACGTAGCCCGCGAAAATTGAAAACTCACCTTACTTTTTGAACACACCTTTTAATCTAATATTACAAAATCAAAAATTTGTATTGAATAGCTGATGAAACCGATTCAAGTTATATCCAGAGGTATAAAAGAATATAAACCAGAAAATGGTTTAACGGTTAAATTCTGAAAATAAAAAAACACAATTCCCTAGTTTTCTTTTGTTTTTATGCTAATGAAATACTAAAAGGAATCTATATTAAAAAAATTAACATCTACTAAAAATAACGCATCGATTGGCCGTACTGATGAAAGTTTGTTTTTGGTGGCTTTTAAGAATTGTTTAAA
This sequence comes from Belonocnema kinseyi, assembly GCF_010883055.1. Classification (NCBI taxonomy): domain Eukaryota; kingdom Metazoa; phylum Arthropoda; class Insecta; order Hymenoptera; family Cynipidae; genus Belonocnema; species Belonocnema kinseyi. The sequence continues at coordinate 108,306,197 of NC_046662.1, read as the reverse complement.
TTCTAGAACTTACTGTGTTTGGGTCAATTCAACATTTCTTAAATATCAGTTGTAAATATTGTTATTCTTTTCTGAATTTTTCGGATAATCGAACAATTTCATGCTTAATCTGTTATAATAAAAAATGTTTGCTACCTTTTGACTAATTGTTAAATACTATAAGTTTTTCTAATTTTCATTGAATTTAAAAATACAACAATTTTGAAATTGGGGCTGTGAAATTAAATTGTTTAAGAATATTATTTTTTCTTCAAATACGTACAATACTTTATTAGCATTCGTACCTTGAAATTACACTACTACAATTCAAAATAAAAGCTGTAAACATTTCAGTTTGAGAATTTGTAAGTTTTTGTCTACAGTAAAATATTGTTAAATTGTAGGTATTTGCAGTTTTCAAATGTGCAATAGAAAACTGGTAATATTTGAAAACTCATATTTACATTTAATAACTCAGAGATTCTTCACTATCGAAGGTTTAAATTTGAAATAGACTAATTATAAAAATTTTTTATTATATCTACAGAAATTAATTAAAAAATGAAATTCTTTTTTTTAGTTCACAAATTTTTGGAAAAAGGCAATCAAAAAAACAGGTGAAACTTTTGAAAATATTTCTAATACAAGGAAAATCTTTATTTAAATTTAAAATAAAGAATCTGCATTGTGGATCGTGGTACTTTATTCTAGTTAATTTCAAAAATATGCAATTTAGATGGATTCAGAAAAAAAATTATTTATGAAGTTTTACTAAATCATAAATTGTTCACTTTGTAAGAAGTCAAATTTCAAAAAGTTAAATTGATTTTTATAGATCATTCTGTAAGTTGAAAAAACGAAATTTACTACTCGCGGTAGCATATTCTATTTTCGAATATAATAATTTTGTAGATGTACAATAAAAAATTGTATTATCAAATAAGACATGAGATTTCTTATTTATATTAAATTTCTTCTCAAAAGTTACAAATAGGTGGAGCTGTTACAAAAAAATAAAAAGTACAATTTTCGGACTATTGCCTGGTTTTTCGATTAAACGAGCTAACTTTTGTAATTGAATATTATTAAGTTCATACAAAATGTTGCCTACCATACAGTGCTCTTCGTTTATTGAATCCTTCTGACTGCTTGAAAAATCCAGTTCAGTGCTCAAATTTTCCTGAGAAGTTTCCTGAGAATATTCCTGAAAAGTTCCTTTCTCCTTCATATTATCAGAATTTGAAAAATCATAATCCATCACCTGCTCCTTTTCCGTATTACGAGTGGCAAATTGTGAAGGGTCATCTGCTACCTAATAAAATGCAGTCCCAATTATAGCGAACAATATTCTTTAAATTTATCACTCTTTCGCCATGAAGGATACCATCGATTTTTATTTTACATTATGTTTAGAGCCTCTTCTGTTGAGCAAAATAATGCAAAATTACGCTTTTTGTTGTTTTGAAAAGAAAAAAAAACATTAAAAAAATATTAACTCTCGACGCGCCATGCTAAGTCTAAAAATAAAGTGCAACTGAAAATAAATAAAAATTTATGCAATTAAATTGATTATTCTTATTTGATGAGCTATTAACTGTTTCAGATTTATTGATTTATCGTATTATTCATTACCGTCCATTAAAATGTAAAAATGTAAAATATATTATAGAAAATAATTTATAAAGAAGTCCAGAAAAATGTCAGGGAATATTTAGAAAATTGATTATCATATCATTTGGTATAGTACTTTGATCTTTTATGTTTACTTGAACAAAATAAAAAAAATAAAAACATTTTCCAAGCTCACGTATTTCAGTGAACCTAGACATGACCTATCATAAAAATCCTGATCAACTTTGTAAACATGTAGAGACAAAGAGTTTGCAATCACGTATAATTATAAAAAGATACATAAATATCAGTGAATATTTTCATTTGCAAAATTTTCAGAACAATTTAAGAAGCCAATGTATTCGTCGGAAATTTGAAAAGGAAAGGTTTAGTAAATTTGAGAAATTGGAAGCTTGAAATTTCAAGGATGAAAAAAGAATTGAGTGAAACTGGCTTTAGCACTAAAAATTAACTGATCAATGAGAAAAAGTTGTAGTGTCAAATAAGAAATGTTATCATGACGGTAACCTGAAAATAAGAATTCTGAAGAGAGAAGTTTTATTCTACATTCTTGAATATTCACTTTGTAAATCTAATTATTTTATAAATGTCAGAAGAAGGTTTATGAATTATTACTTCTATACTTACTTTTTGTTGCTGACTTCTTTTTAATTGCCAAATCTTGCCCAAACTCGTTCCAGTGATCCCAGATCTGAAACGAGATGTGGTCAGTGCTCACATTATGGAAAAAGTATACATTTCAACACTGACTCGCCGCTCGTCGGTGTGTAGAAGAAGAAGGCGATGTTGCGCGCGCAGGCTTCTCTCT
>NC_046662.1:108300189-108303678 GCF_010883055.1 Belonocnema kinseyi | reverse complement strand
TAAATGCTTTGAAATAAATTCAGGAGATTGGGATTTTAATATTTCCAGATTTCGATGCTGACGATTCTTAAGATTTGAATAGATCGCGCGCCTCTTGATATGCGTATATTTTGAGGTTATGTTATTTCATGTATAAAATATAAATTATATAAATATTAAAACTATTATATATATACATATATTAATAATGATAATATTATAATTATGTTATATTATAATAGTCTTATTTATATCTTGATCCGCATTTCAAAGAAATTAAAGAAATTGGCGATTTTTGAATTCATCTCGTTTGGATAAAAACTCAATTATTTGATTGAAATATTAATTATTTTGTTGAAAATGTAACTATTTTGTAAAAAAGTCCTCTTTATTTGAAGATTCATCTCTTTCGTTGAAAATACATTTTTGAAACTGACAATTAATCAATATCGTTTTTGTTTATGAAATCATGTGTTTTGTTGAAAGCTCGTCTTTCTTTGTAGAAATTAAATTGTTTTATGGAAAATTTATACTTTTTGATTAAAAATTACATTTTTCGGTTGAATTATCAACTATAAATATTTTTTGGTTGTAAAGTCGTTCTGTTGTAAATGCAACTATATTGTTAAAAATTTAAATCATAATTTTTGGGTGGAAATACTCCTTTTGTTTTTAAAATTAAATAATTTCGGTGAAAGTTCATGTATTTTGTTGAAAATTGACCTTGTTTAGTAGAAATTTAATCTTTTTGGCTGAAAAAGTATCATTTTTGGTCAAAAATGCAATTGTTTGGTTAAAATATCAACTGTACATCTTCTTACGTTTAAAAGTCGATTATTTCACTCAGAGTTGAACTGCTTTGTAAAAAAATACGTTTTTTAACAAGGTTTTTTAATTATGGTTGAAAATTTAACTATTTGGTTGAAAGTTTAAATCTTTCATTAAAAACTCATATTTTTCGCTTAAAAAATTCAACTTTTTGTAGATAATTCGTCTTTTTTACTTTAAAATTTAAAAATTTCTTTAAAAATTCATGTATTTTGGTAATAACATTTGTCTTTTTTTGTAGATAATTAATTTTCTTGGTCGAAAATTCATCTGATTGGTTGAAAATTTAACAACTTTCTTTAACATTAATTTTTTCTGTTAAAAATTATTTAGCTTTATCTGAAAATGTAACTATTATATGATTGATTAAAAATTAATCGTATATATTGGATAAGTTGGAAAATCGTTTTTTTTATAGAACATTAATCTTCTTGGTCAAAAATTCACCTTTTCCCTTGAAAATTTAACAATTTTGTTGAAAATTTGTTTTTTTTTCTTGTTCAATTCAATTTTGTAGCACAGTTTTTATCTGGAAATTGTACTATTCCATTTTTGGTTGAAACTTTATCCTGTATATTGTATTAGTTAAAACACCAATTATTTGATAGAAAATTAATTTATTTTGTTGAAAAGTAAACTTTTGGGTTGAAAATTGATTTATTTATTATCAAATGTGTATAGTTGTTAATAGTTGTTTATAATGGCTTGTCCCAGGTATGAAATATATATATTTTTTTTCTTAAATATCTGATCCAATTCAGAAATACATACAATTGCTTTAAAAAATTTCCTGTTCCAATTCAAAATTCAGGATGAAATTAGAACATTCAAAATTTTTAATCTGGAAATGATTTTTTTGAGGTGGAAATCTTTTGAATTTTAAACTTTTAAAACTGAGGCTTGAAAAATTTTTAATTCAGAAATATTTCATTTAAACGCTCAATAATTCGTACGTATAAAACACAAACTTTTAACACCTTTTAATTTTACAATTTTTTAAATTAAATTATTTTAAAATACGAAATTACTATTTAAAAATTTTTATGACTTTAACATTTTAGAGATTTCTGGTTAAAAAATTCAAATTACGCTATTATTTTCAAGGTTCAAAATGATAATAATTCAAAAAAATTTCAGTTCGTAACATTAAAAATTGAACGAATAAATTAATTTTTTAATTAAAACTTTTTAAAATAAAAGTTACATTGTTTTTATTTTAAGTTGTTCCAGATTAATATTTTTGCATTGTTATTTAGAGATAAAAATTTTAGTTTGCCAAATAAAAATGTTAGAAATTAACTTACTATCAAAATAATTGTATTTTCAACTAAAAAAAGAGAATAAAAAAATGTCCAACAAAATAATTACATTTTCAACTAAAATGATAAATCTTCAACAAAAAAGTTTGAATTTTTAATTAAAAACTGTTGAACTAATCCAAAAAAGTATTAATTTTACACAAGAGTTGACTTTTCAGACAATAAGGATTTTTTTTTATAAATCCAAACTCAAAAGTCTTATTTACGAATTGACAATTTTGAAAATCGAGCGGTGTAAAAAAACAGTTTCATTTTCAACTAAAAAAAAACTAAGTTTCAACCAAATCTAATTAACATAATTAATCAATCTTCAACTCAAAAGTTTACTTTTCAACAAAATAAATTAATTTTCTATCAAATAATTGCTGTTTTAACTAATACAATGAACAGGATAAAGTTTCAACTAAAAATAGAATAGTACAATTTCCAGATAAAAACTATGCTGAAAAATTAAATTGAACAAGAGAAAAAAACAAATTTTCAACAAAATTGTTAAATTTTCAAGAGAAAAGGTGAATTTTTGACCAAGAAGATTAATGTTCTTTAAAAAAAAACGATTTTCCAACTTAACCAATATATACGATTAATTTTTAATCAATAATATAATAATTAAATTTTCAGATAAAGATAAATAATTTTAACAAAAAAAATTACTTTTAAACAAAGTTGTTAAATTTTCAACCAATCAGATGAATTTTCGACCAAGAAAATTGATGATCTACAAGAAAAGACAAATCTTAATCAAAATACATGAATTTTTAAAGAAATTATTTCATTTTAAAGTAAAAAAGACGAATTGTCTACAAAAAGTTATTATTTTTTAAGCGAAAAATATGAGTTTTCAATGAAAGAGTTAAACTTTCAACCAAATAGTTAAATTTTCAACCATAATTAAAAAACCTTGTTAAAAAAGCGTATTTTTTTGTTTACAAAGTAGTTCAACTCTTAGTAAAATAATCGACTTTTAAACACAAATAGATGTACAGTTAATATTTTAACCAAACAATTGCATTTTTGACCAAAAATGATACATTTTCAACCAAAAAGATTAAATTTCTACTAAACAAGGTCAATTTTCAACAAAATACATAAACTTTCAACGAAATTATTTAATTTTAATAACAAAAAGATTATTTCCACCCAAAAATTATGGTTTTAATTTCTAACAATATAATTGCATTTACAACAGAACGACTTACAACCAAAAAATACGAGGGTAGTTCAATAAGTCCTTAGAATGACCAACATATGGCGCGCGAACCGCTCCAAATCATCTGTTTTCAGTCGGCACCACTCCCGACTAGATATATGGTGCAGTCACAGTCCACATCTTCTGAGTTTACGTGTTTTTATAACCAATTGA
>NC_046662.1:108290361-108300089 GCF_010883055.1 Belonocnema kinseyi | reverse complement strand
TTTATATTTTATACATGTAATAACATAACCTCAAAATATACGCATATCCTACTATATTCACACGGATATAGCCCTGTCATAGTATTGGACCACATCTCGTTTCAGATCTGGGATCACTGTCTCGGTCCGGCGTATAGTGTTCTTGAGTGTTTTGTTAAGAAGAAAAGAACGGAGACGAAGAAGAGTGTTTTGTTTTATCGGATCGGGTGCATCAATAATTTATTTGCATTCACGTGCAGTGATAAAAACATCAAGGAAATGGTTAATCAGAAAATTTCGGTAGCTTTAGTTTATTTTACTAATCTTACCGAAAAAGTAGTTCCAGTTGCATCCGTTGAAAAATTTTCTCCAAAAAATCGAAAAGACTTTCTTCGAAATCGGAAATATAAAGTTTGATGGGAAGGACACAAGGACAAAACTGATTTCTTATTGAATGCGTGCATCCTCCTTTTGGACAGTAAGTACAAATTTATCTCAATATTTCATGCCTCTAAAAATAATAATATAACCGTGTTTTACTTTTTACCAGTCAAATGTATATCGTTACCATTACCACAAATGAAAAAAGTAAGGCGTTACCTTTGTGTTAATTTTTCGTAATAAAATTTCTTGTCACTTAAAAATCCGAAAAGCTTCAGACAGTTTTTTATATGACAGCAATTTCAAACTTAAAACTATTATTTTAATTTATTGACAATTTTACTATTCTATTATTGGTTTAAAATTAATCGTTTTTAGTTAAAAATTCAACAATTTGATTGACAATTAATGTATTTTGTTGCAAAATTGCTTTTTTGGTCTAAGATTAACCTTCTTAATTGAAAATTTTTCTTGTTGGTTGAAAATAGTTCTTCTTTGAAAAAAATTCATTTTATTAGTTGAAGCTAAATCTATTTGAATGCAAATTTAATTATTTGGATGAAAATTATTTTTTTCTGCTAGAAACAAAATTTAAATTTAATCATTATACTTTCTATTAAAAAATTATCGTTTTTAGTTTAAAGTTCAACTCTAGTTTTGAAAATTTGTCTTCCTCCAAAGAAATTTTATGTCTTTTACAGTAGACTTATTTCATTGAAAACAAACGTTTTTGTTTAAAATTCATGTTTTTGGATTAAAAATTTAACAGTTTAGTGAAAAATTCGTTTTTTATGTTAAACTTCTATTATTTTCATTAAAGGTGCAAGTAATTAGTTGAAAGTAACTTGTTTAGTTGAAGATCAACTTTCCAAATAAAGATAAAGAAAAATGACATTTTTTATTCAAAAATACAATTATTTGTGTAAACATTAATTTTTTGAGGGAAATTCATATTTTTGGGTGAAAATTTCACTATTTTGGCAGAAAATTGCATGATGGATTTAAAAAAAACTTGCTGCTTAAAAATGTAGAATATTATTTTTTTTACTTGAAACTTGAATAATTTGTTAATAATTAATTTTTTTGTTCAAAGTGGATATTTTTGGTGAAACATTCAACCGGTTCGACAGAAAATTTCACTTTTTGATTAAAAAAATGTATTTTTAACCAAATAGCTCAATTTTCAAGTGGAAAAGACGAATTTCAAGCATTTTTAACCAGACAGTTCATGAATGAACTATAATTCCACTTTTCGATAAAAGAAATTTATTTTTAATCAAATAGCTCAATTTTCAACTGATTAAAAATACATTTTTTGATCAAGAAGTGGATTTTTCTGTCGAAATAATTAAATTTTTCACCAAAAATATTAATTTCAGACAAAAAAAGAATGAAAGGAATTTCAAGTATTTTTACCAGAAAGTTCATTAATAGACTTTCTGGCTAAAAATGCTTGTAATTCATCTTTCCACTTCCAAATTGAGCTATTTGGTTAAAAACCCATTTTTGGTGGTCCAAAATCAAACTATTTGGTTAAAAGTTGAACTTCTGTGTCAATAATTAATTAATTTTATTAGTTTACTTATTTAGAGGATATGTGTTTTACAACCCCCAAAGTATATATTACCGTCCTATTTCAATTGCAGGTAATGATTCTGATATTGCAAAGCAAAAAAGTGAAAAGCGCTTAAAATATCCTAACAAGAGAAATTTGAGTTTTTTAATCCAGCTTTCAGGAAAAACGAATTACGGAAATGCAGAAAGAGGAAATAATGCAATTTTGGTGTGTGCTGGTTTTGCAAACCAGGAAATGAAGTGAATTTATTTTGTGACCAAAAAGTAGAAGGTGTTAAAAATTCAGTAAGAAAATCTGTCTAGTAATGAAGGGCTGCCTCGAGGTCCTTTCTGGTAGACTTGATCAGATTTCTCACTCATACTAATCTCAGTGTAATGGAATTTTTTTGAATTTAAACAATTAATTCCGTCCACTTAAACTATTTCTAATTCACCCTGCTTTATTGATTCAGCTTGAATTCATATGAATTTGATGGAATTTTCTAAATTGATTCTTATATTACTGAAATAAATGGTGCTAAGAAAGTAAAAACCTTTAAGTACAATTTTATCCATAGAAAACCATGTGGTTAAAGTAATAGTTAAAGATTCTCCCTTTACTAATACCATTGTTCTTTCCGAACATTAAACAAAGAGTATTTAATCGGCTGCATGACAGAACTGGATAACCAACATTTTGCTTGAAAATGGGTTTATTTCCTGAAAAATTCTTAAAAAATCAAATACGCATTTTCATGAAAGAATTTTAACGAAATATTATTTTTTAATAAAATAATTTGAAAAAAGTACTTTAAAAATTTAAACATCTTGCAATTTTCATGATTTAGAGTCAAAAAGAAATTTCTCGGATTTTTAGCCAAAAAATGTACGTGACACTGTGATATCCCGAGAGCAAGTTTTTATTTTTGAGAAAAAAGCTTGCTTTTTAATTGCTATCGACAGTCGATTTTGAAAAAACCAAGAAATTTTAATCTCAAACTGCTCGTTACATTTTATTGAAATTCTCTAAGCTGTTTGCATCAAACCTAATTTACCCGTCTTCGGACAGCTAATATCTCAGAAGAATGATTTTTTTCGGATATTTAATTTTTTTCGCAACTCGCAGTCAAGCCTTCTGTGTTCTCAATTCACTAACACTTCGGCTCAGCAGTTGACATTTTTTTCACCTTTATATTTAGTTATTTCGATTTTACAGATTTTTTTTCGCTCTTTCGAATGATTCAAATTTTATTGGTTATCTATTTCGATACGGCTATCCTTAATTTACCAACCGAAAAATCTCTCTGTATAAAAACAATTTTAAATTCAATTTTTTGGTATTTCTTTAACTTTTCTTTAGCCATTTAATAAGCCCCAGAAAAGTTACTTTCGTATCTAGAGAATTCCAGGTTTCGATTTTTTTACTACTTTTTTTGTAATTATGTGGTCATCATTGACACTATTTTTCATGTCTAGAGTGTGCGAGGCCTATAACTTGTATAATTATATTGATTTCATTTTTAGCAACCGGTAAAACAGAGACTCAAATATCCTGCGGAAGCTGCTAAGCAGCACGAAAACCAAAAGATTCTCATCAAGCACTTAAAGTTGGTACATTCCAGAAGGGCAATTCCGTTAAGTTCAGACAGTGAAACAAGTGACGAGCTAGAAGAAACTGGTAAGTACATCGTCTAAGCCCTAAGGGCATATTAAACGTACCCTATTCCTAACATAGCGAAATTTTTCCGAAACTAGTTTCGTCCACACCCTGGCGGACCGAAGGAACCGAATCGCCTGTAAAGAGCAGTCAACAGGCGTTGTACGTCTTATTTTTTGTTTTAACTTTTTACCGTTGCAAAAAAAGATTGCGATTATTCCGTGACCTGCTATAGGGAATTTTAACGTAGAATCCGAGTATCAAAAATTTAAAAGTGGATTTTGCTGCTTTTCGAGTTTTTTAAAAAGGAACCGATTCTGTTCCTTCGGTCCGCCAGGGCAAAGTTGGCATCACTCCAAAACAGTCAGTATCTGACTACTCTAGAGCTGTTTTAGCAGCAACTTGTTTTTCATTTAACCACGTTTCTCTAAAAGATTATATCCGCGACTGCTTCTCAGCTCTACGAGATGGAAATAGAATTGATCGTCCTTTTCCTACGATGGTCAGAACAGACATAGCACATTTCATAGCAATATTTTTCCACCTGAAGTGCTTCACTCCAGATAAGAAACCCGTCAAAGATTTCCTCAACCGCTGCGTGGCTTTCCCTGGAGGAGCGAAGGGACCGAATGGAGCATCTACAAAATACCCGTAAAGACCCCAACGGTTCACCATTCGGTTACTTTAAAAAAAAAAAAAAAACTAAAAAAAACAGCAAGATCAACTTCTAAACTGTTGGAATTCAGATTCTGCGTTAAATTTTCGATTGGAAACTGACGGAGTAATCGGAATACTTTTTTTTGGAGCGGTAAAAAGTTTTAAAAATATATAAGATCTATAACGCCTGTTGACTGCTACTTACAGATGATGCGTTTGAAGTGTAGCTTTCAGCAGGCGTTATACGTCTTATATTTTTTTAAACTTTTCACCGTTGCAAAAAACTATTGCGATTATTCCGTGACCTTCTATAGATAATTTTGACGTAGAATTCGAATTTCAACAATTTAAGAGTTGATTTTGCTGTTTCTTTTTAGTTTTTTAAAAAGAAACCGAATGGGGTCTTTACGGGTAGTTTGTAAAAGCTCCATTCGGTTCCTTCGGTCCGCCAGGGTCGATGGAAATATTCGGGGTAGCACTTTACCCTCTCCCGCTGAAGTAGCACGACTGGAGTTGCTGCATTATATAGCAAATGAAAAACATCGAGCAATAAAATTAATTCCAGATGTTAATACTCGCTCCAGAATTCGTGATATGGTCAGCAGTAATGATAGAATTATTTAAATCGAAACAAGTAAGAGCGACAAGTTGCTTCGTGTAAGGTGACTTTGGGGAATTGAAAAATGGTGCTCTGAGAGGTGTATACAGAGCAGTTCGAGCGGATAAGTTCTTTCGGATTCATTTTGAGGCACTCAAACCAAAAGTTTTGATAGCATCAGCAGAAATAGCAGCATTCATTATGGATCAACCATCAACAATGTCTTTTCATACTGCCGGAAATGAAAATGAAGAAACTCCTAACATTGAAACTGTATTTCCAAAAGTTCCTATTTCATGCAGTTCACTCGTCCAAAAGAATGAAAGCAGCAGAAAGGGATTCAATCGGCCCAATATAAGTCAGAACCAAAGGAAAAAAAGAGTCGAAACGGACACTTCAGCCAGCAGAGAGAAAGCCTAGCAATTTCTTTAAGGCGTTTCCAGATATTAGGATACAAAAAAATGCTGCGGTAATTTCGCACTGCAAGTTCTCAGAAAAATAAAAAAACGGCTTTTAAGGAATATGGCAGCAGTCGCTATGGACAATCCCGAGTACTATAACAAAATGGAAGATTCTACTAACTCAACCTGCAAATCTTTAATCGAATTAATTAAATCTGGAGCTGTAGGAAAAGTTTATCTTCTACAGACTACCCGTAAAGACCCCATTGGGTCCCCATTCGGTTCCTTTTTTAAAAAACAGCAAAATAAACTTTTAAACTATTGAAATTCAGATTCTACGTTGAAATTTGCATTAGAAACTCATGAAGTGATCGCAATAATTTTTCTTGCAGCGTTAAAAACTTAAAAAAATAAAATACCTGTCATTTATATGGGCAGCGAAGCTAGGCAGCGAAGCAAGTGAGAAAGAATTTTATTTTTAAACTTCGCGCGCAACATACTACTTGAGCTATTATGGATGCGCTTGAAGTCACCTTCAGCAGAAGTTAATGACATTTTTTTTAATTTGTAACGCTGCAAAAAAAAGTATTGCGATTACTCCGTGAGGTTCTCATAGAAAATTTAACGTAGAATCCGAATTTCAACAGTTTGAAAGTTGATCTTGCTGTTTTTTGAGTTTTAAGTTTAATGGAACTAAAGCGCTCAATTTTTTTATAACCATGCGTGTTGACTGTAACATCACGGAAATGTGGTCATTTTTAATGGAAAATGAGCCAAGCTTGTACGACTTCCAACATTGCGATTTTGGATACATTGATGTCAAGGCAGTTTCTTCTCTGTATCTTAATCATTCAATAATTGAAACAAAAGGCTTCAAAAGTCTGGAAAGTGCCATCTTAGTTACCCTGGCAGACCGAAGGAACCGAATGGAACCTCTACAAAGTATCCGTATAGACCCCATTGGGTCCCCATTCGGTTCCTTTTTAAAAAACTCGAAAAAACAACGAAATCAACTTTCAAATTTTTGAAATTCGGATTCTACGTTAAAATTCCCTATAGATGGTCACGGAATAATCGCAACAGTTTTTTTTTTGCAACGGTAAAGGTTTAAAAAAATATAAGACCTATAACGCCTGTTGACTGCTACTTATAGCCGATGCGTTTGAAATGTAGCACTCAACAGGCGTTATACATCTTATATTTTTCTAAACTTTTTACCATTGCAAAAAAACTAGTGTGATTATTCCGTGACCTTCTATAGGGAATTTTAACGTAGAATCTGAATTTCAATAATTCAAAAGTTGATTTTACTATTTTTTCGAGTTCTTTTAAAAGGAACCAAATGGGGACCCAATGGGGTCTTTACGGGTACTTTGTAGAGGCTCCATTCGGTTCCTTCGATCCGCCAGGGTACATTAAAAAACGAAGACACATACAAGTGTAAGCGCTTAATTGCACATAATATAAGTATAAATTGAAGCGTTTTCATTGAAGCTAATGTAAGAAAATCAGGGAATGCCAACGTACCATTGCAGACCAAAGTGACAGACTTTCCAAAGTACATTAGTCTGTATTGAGAAAAACTCAGGTTGGTTGAAATACGTTTAACCTTTATTGTTTTTATGCTTCATCAATCTCAGTTGAATGACGATTTTTTTAAATACCCTTTATACATGGGAATATTTTTGAAACCTTTTACTTTTCAATAAAAAAAATGATAAAATTTTTGTAGGAACATTAAAATTTTTACTTTACTATCTAAAGTTACTTATTAACAATTTTTGTTTAATTCGGTACAATTATTTAAATATCTTTGAAGGGCATAAAAGTGAAGGGTTCTAGACATATGCAAGAGAAACTTGAGTATTGCATTATCTCTAAGTATACAATTATTTTCAGACTAGTGGGAGTCATTATCCACACTGGAGATCACTTTATAACTGTATGCAAAAGAAATAAAAACCGATGTGAGTTATATAAAGATGTGGAGAAGAAAGTAACAGCCTTCAATGTGAAAACAAAAGTAACAACTGGTGGCGTTATATAGATCAAAATTAAAGAGTAATGTTTAGTAATTTAATTAATTATATTATATATTTATTCTATAAAATTATAAGTGGGAATGACGCGTAAGATTTTTGGTAGCGCTATCTTTTCAGGATTTACACTAATTATCTAGTAACTTAGACAAATTTCATTTAAGAGAATACATGCTTATAAAATTAACAACTGTAGAAATCCTAAATGAATTTGAAAAATGAGTTTAAAAGGAGCTTTTCAAGTGGTCCTGTTACTCTGAGGGAGGGGGGGGGGATTTCGAGAATTATCTGATATCATTTTTTAAAATGTGATCATTTTGTTTTTAATAGTAAAATAATATAAGAGAATACGGCGGAATCTTCGCGTAAAATATGTTTTAAAAAATGAAGGCATCAACGCAATATTAGTCTGTTCTCAAAATTAGTTAATCTGAATTGAACTCAATTTGTCGTAGCCATAACACCACCATAAATTACTTAACTTAAGTTCACATAACGAACCTGCTAATGCGAAACCAAAAACTCTTTGTCTGATCCACCGATGAGGCCGCTGCGCGAAAACATGTGCGCGGTGATAATTGCAAACAGGGTGCAAGCAATTTTTTAAAATTCAATATTTTTTTCAATTTTCAACAAAAGAAACATTCAAAAATGACCAACAAACACCGAAAAACGACCAACAAATGATTCCGCGAAGAATTTTTGGAAAATATTAAAAATTAGATCACTAGCAAATATATATTTGGTACTACCCGTTAATAAGCGTTGAATAAAAAAAAAATTATATTTTCAGATTTCAGCGTAAAAGTGAAGATTATTCTATTATTTTGAATGCGCGATTTTTCCATCTGTCTAAAATGTTTTATAAGAATAGCATATCTCAGAAACTACTTTATTTATATTTCCATAGCGGCCGCCACATAGGTTCCTATTCCCCCCAAAAAAATGTGTTTTCAATATATTTAATTCCTTGTAATTGTACCGAGAAATAACCTCACAGGGATATCATCTATTCCCCAGAAGTGTTTAAGTTTGGAGATTATTTAATTGCTTCTAATAAGTTCACAAAATATGTTTAATAAACTGTTTTAATTTCTTCATGTGGAATATAAGTTTTGAAAATTTAATTTTAATCAATTCAAGTCCGCCTTTTTAGAGTTAAAATTATTTTAATTCACGTACTTAAATAGATTTCTTTGGTGTATTTTTAAGACGTTCAAATAAATTATTAAAATATAAATAAATATAAATTTGAATATTTTTCAAATTTATAAGTTATAAAAAAAATTAATAATGAAAAAGAAGTTGAATAAAGGCTTTCATTAAATGTTACTAAGTCGATTGAGAGGAATAGGATTTACACTTTTTCTGTTTCCCGTTGGGGAATTTTTAGACAGAGGAAAAATTGCGTGTTCATAGGAATATAAATTCTTAATTTTTCTGAATTCAGCGCTTTTTACCGAGTAGTGTGAAGTTTGCACCCGAAACTTTAAATATTAATATCATTTGCATTTTTACCCGACGAACGTCGAAAGTTGGACAACACACTGAAATATGAGAAATAAATAATTAATAATTGTTTAAACAATTCAATAATATATAGAATAAAATTAAAGACTTTAACAATCAGTAGTTATAATAATTATAACAGTAAAGAGGTTTAAACAAATAGGCGTTTCATAAATAAAATACGTGTAAAATATATAAAAAGGCAACATTGATTTTCATTCTGTTAAAAATAAACCAAATTAAGTAGCATTTTTTGAAACAAATAAAGTTTCTGTTAATAATTAAAAATAACTTTAAAATTATTATATTTTCATACTAGAAAAAGAACAATAATTCTTGGCAAAATAAAAATAAAAGTGTTCGAAGGTGTAGATTTCGTGCAGAATTGACTCTTATATGTGTGTGTGTGTTTCGGTTCGGTTTTGATTTCTCTAGAATCAAACCGAAGGGCCTATGACAAAGCCACCAAACGAGTCCTCGGGTTTCGGATAGAGGGTCCCTGTACCAAGGCTTTCTGCTGAATATGGTTACAAAAATAAATAGGCAGTCGCGAACAATTGTCCAGGGGTGATCCCGAAGGAATTAACCCCCAAGCGAGGGTGTGAAAACCGTGCCGAAAGCTGAATGACACCTGGGTGAGGTGTCTAGAAAGGTGACTCTGGGATACCGGGCCACCTCTCAGAGTACGCAGCCTTATCCTTG
The DNA here is from genome assembly GCF_010883055.1 of Belonocnema kinseyi. Taxonomy (NCBI): domain Eukaryota; kingdom Metazoa; phylum Arthropoda; class Insecta; order Hymenoptera; family Cynipidae; genus Belonocnema; species Belonocnema kinseyi. Next base: position 108,290,612 of record NC_046662.1, on the reverse strand, counting down.
CATGCGGGGCTCTACAAGGATGGACGAACCCCTTTCCCTAGCTTCTCGTGGGAACAACAGTGATAACGCCAAACATAGTTGTAGTAAGTGCGGTTCAAAATAACAGAACGCGAAGGGCTCCCGACAATGGGTCGGCCAACAATGCCGATCAATATAGAGCTGGGGGAGCCAATGAAAATGGATTCAATGCGATGGATCGGCGGGATCTCGTGACCTTTGGGTGGACGGAGCGACTGAATCACGACTTGCTA
>NC_046662.1:108277989-108290261 GCF_010883055.1 Belonocnema kinseyi | reverse complement strand
AGCTTTCACTTGCTAATAGCCTAAAAAGCATCCCTGCGTGTCAACAATATACTAGAACACTTGCGGGAAAAATGCAGAAGGCGGTTGTCCTTGGGTCGCTCCATGTTCTTAGTGTCCACGAGGCTTTTGCTAGATCGTCGTATTGATTCCTTTACAGACTGTAACCACCTATCTCACGGTTGTGAGACGTGGTTATGGCTGAAATTTTACCGCGATTTCGCTGGAAGCGGGAGCAATTTTTCAGATTAGCACCCGCTCCCGGCGAAATCCTGCGGTTGTCCATATGACAAATTTTTAATTATATATATATATATATATACGTATATTATTGATGATAATATTATAAATATGTGATAATAGTCGTATTTATAACTTGATCCACATTTGAAAGAAATTAAAGAAATTGGTGATTTTTGAATTCATCTCGTCTGGATAAAAGCTCAATTATTTGATTGAAAAATTAATTATTTTGTTGGAAATGTAACTATTTTGTAAAAAAGTCCTCTTTTCTATCAAAAGTTCAACTACTTTGTTGAAATTTTATTTTTTTTTATTTGAAGGTTCGTCTATTTCGTTGAAAATACAATTTTGAAACTGAGAAAAATACTATACCATTTTTGGTTAAAAAATCATGTATTTTGTTAAAAATTCGTCTTTCTTTGTAGAAATTAAATTGTTTTATGGAAAATTTATACTTCTTGATTAAAAATTACATTCGTCGGTTGAGTTATCAACTGTAAACATTTTTTGGTTGCATAGTCGTTCTGTTGTAAATTCAACTGTATTGTTAAAAATTAAAATCATAATTTTTTGGTGGAAAATTCGATTATTCACTTAAAGTTTAACTACTTAGTAAAAAAATTAATTTTTTCTTATTAAGGATTTATAATTATAGTTGAAAATTCAACTATTATCCTTTAAATTGGGTTAAAAATTCAGCTATTTTGTAGATAATACTCTTTTTGACTTTAAAATTAAATAATTTCGTTGAAAGCTCATGTATTTTGTTTTAAATTGACCTTGTTTGGTAGAAATTTAATCTTTTTGGTTGAAAATGTATCATTTTTGGTCAAAAATGCAATTTTTTGGTTTAAATATCAACTGTACATCTTCTTGGGTTTAAAAGTCGATTATTTCAGTAAGAGTTGAACTAATTTGTAAAAAAAATACGTTTGTTTATAGAACATTAATCTTCTTGGTCAAAAATTTTCCTTTTACCTTTAAAATTTAACAATCTTGTTGAAAATTAGTTTTTTTTTTCTTGTTCAATTCAATTTTTTATCACTGTTTTTATCTGGAAATTCAACTAATCCATTTTTTGTTGAAACTTTATCCTGTACATTGTATTAGTTAAAGCATCAATTATTTGATAGAAAATTAATTCATTTGTTTTCAATTCTGATTTTTTTTAATTGAAAGAATTTTTAAATAAAATGTTTTTTTTTAAATTTAATTTAAGTTACTAAAAATTGAAAAATAATTGATTTTACAAGATAATTCTGAAACCGTTCAAAATTAAAGAATTAATAGACATTAGTTTATAAAATTATTTTCAATTATGACTTCAAATATTATTTAAGTCTAAAAAAAATTGATTTATTATTATTATTATTACACCATTAAGCCATTTCCCTTTCGGGGTAGGCGTGACTCACTCGGCAGGGGAAAGGAGTGGTGTGTGGATGGGATAGAGATTTTTCAGATTTATCCAGAATTCTCGTGCTATTTATGTAAATAACACGTTCGTTCCGCAACACTGCTCCGACCCAGGTTGCTGATCAATCTCTCTAGCAATAACACATTAAATTTCAAATTTTTTAATTATTAAAAGAAAATTTCGTTAATTATCACCAATATTTGACCATTCATTAAAAACAATTAATTACAAACAACTATTAAAAACTATACAAATTTGAACAGAATGGTTCGAAATAGAAAGCCTTGAATTGTTAAATTTGTAATGAGCTAAATTTCAACTTTGAACGCTACAATTTTAATTTAAAAAAAGATTCAAAATTAATTTAAAACTTGAAATTATTTCAAATAATTTTAAACACGATGTAGATTTTTGCAGATTTAAAAAAATTAAGCTTTTTGAGAATTGTAAAATATTTAAAAAGAAAAACAAAAATTGATGTGATTACTAAAGAAAATTGAAAATGATTTTTTATTTTGAAAAATTAATTTTAAGTGAGTATTTGAAAAGATTTTAGAAAATTAAAAAAAAAGAATCAGGACGATTTTAAAGCAATTTTTTTGTTTTGCAGTTTTTTTAATTTTAAGAAAAAATCTAACTAACAAAATATATCAATTTTCAACCCAAAGGTTTACTTTTTAACAAAATAAATTAATTTTCTATCAAATAATTCATGTTTTAACTAATACAATGTACAGGATAAAGTTTGAACCAAAAATGTAATAGTTCAATTTCCAGATAAAAGCGATTAATTTTTAATCAATCCTAGAATAGTTACATTTTCAGATTAAAATAAATAATTTTTAATCGAAAAAATGAAATTTTCAACAAAGTTGTTAAATGATACATTTTTAACCAAAAATATTAAGTTTCTACTAAACAATTCCGATGAAAATATGTTCTATGTGTTGTTGAAAATAAATTTTTGAAACTGACAATTAATCTATACCATTTTTGATAAAAAATTAAATTTTTCGGTTGAAATATCAACTGCAAATATTTTTTGGTTGCAAAGTCGTTTTGTTGTAAATGCAACTATATTGTTAAAAATTAATATCATAATTTTTGGGTGAAAAATTGGATTATTCACTTAAAGTTGAAGTACTTAGTAATCAAATGAATTTTTTCTATTAAGGATACATAATTATAGTTGAAAATTCAACTATTTGCCTTCAAATTGACATTTTTGTTAAAAATTTTACTGTTTTGTAAAAAATGCATCTTTTATGCGTTAAAAGTCAACAATTTGATAAAAAGTTAAACTATTTGGTCGACAATTAAAAGTTTGGTTGAAAAATCATATTTTTGGGTTAAAAATTCAGCTTTTTGTAGATAATACTCTTTTTGATTTTAAAAATAAATAATTTCGTTGAAAGTTCATGTATTTTGTTGGAAATTGACCTTTTTTGGTAGAAATTTAATCTTTTTGGTTGAAAATGTATCATTTAACAACTTTGTTGAAAATTCATTTTTGCGGTTAAAAATTATTTATTTTAATCCGAAAATGTAACTATTCTAGGATTGATTAAAAATTAATCGTTTTTATCTGGAAATTGAACTATTCCATTTTTGGTTGAAACTTTAACCAGTACATTGTATTAGTTAAAACACCAATTATTTAAAAGAAAATTAATTTATTTTGTTAAAAAGCAAACTTTTGGGTTGAAAATTGATATATTTTGTTAATTAGATTTTTTCCTACAATTAAAAAAGCTGCAAAATAAAAAAATGGAATGGACAGGGAGATGGAAAGGAATAAAGTTAGAAGTCAAAGAGTATACATATTTGGGATATATCTTGCAGACGAATAGAGATCATACATTCATGTAAGAGAAAGGATAAAAAAAGCAGCAGGGGTAATGAAACAGATATGGGCAATAGGAAAACGGAGGTTAAAAAAAAATGGAGAAGGAGAATTTGGTTATTTGATACGTTAGTATGGCCGGTTTTAGGCTATAGAGCAGAGATATGGGGATGGAAAGAAAGGAAAGATATTGAGAGTTTACAAGAAAGGTATATAAGGTGGATATTAGGGGCAGACTAAAGGACGCCAGGATATATGGTGAGAGAAGAAGCGCAAAGGGATAAGTTAAGCATTAGAGCGGGTAAGAGGGCATGGAAATTTGAGACAAAGCTGAGGGAGGGAAAGGGAGGGGAGTTGGCGAGAAAGTGTTTGATGGAGGTAGAAGAGAGGAGAGGGAGGGCGATCGAATTAACGAGGTGGGAAGAAGAAAGGAGGGAGTTCTTTAATGATAGAGAAATAGAAGACGGGACTGGAGTAAAATATGAAGAATTGGAAAAAAGGGAGAGGGAAAGACAATTAACAGAAAGATGGGGGGCGATTGAGGAATCAAAATACAACAAATGGTATAAGATGATAAAAAAGGAAGAGCTGCCAAAGTATTTAGAAAAGGGATAGGGAGAGAGAAGGTGGACCAGAATAGCAAGATTTAGACTGGGAAACGAAGTAAGGGAGGGGATGTACTGGGAAAAAGAAGAGAACAGAATGTGTAGAATATGTGAATGGGAGGAGGAAACATGGGAGCATGTATAGGAAGGATTTAGGAGAGGAATGGAAGATAAAGAAAGCTGGCCAGAAAATGTGGTTAAGATTCTAGGAGAAGATGGATTAGGAGACGAATGGATGAAGGAGTTAGAGGGTGCTAGAGGAGCGAATGAGGGAGAATGAAGGAATGCACGTGAAAAAGGTAAATGGGGCTATAAAAAAGTGAAAGATAAAGGAAACGGAAGTCGCTTAGATTAGAAGCGTGAAAATTGTAAGTAATGGTAAAGCAAAAGATAAGTAGACTAAGATGCGTTTGCGTTCTCATGCTCTCTCTCTCTCGCTTGCACTCTCGCTTTCGTTCGCTCGCTCACTCGCTTGCTAACAAGTCCTCAATTGCACTATCGCAGGAAATAGAAATAAGGAACTAGATATAAGACTTTATGTAAATAGTTGTAAATAATTATATATATAGAAAGGATAAGATTGTAGAAAATATATAGATTTAAACGGAAAGATTGTAAGGAACGGAAGTCATGTAAACCCTTAGGGGACACATTATGAATAAAGAAGAATTAATTTTTCAAAATTAAAATCATTTTCAATTTTTTTAGCAATCACAAGAATTTTTGTAATTCTTTTTTAATATTTTTAAATTCTCAAAACTTAATTTTTTTTTAACTGCAAAAATCTACATCGTGTTTCAAATTATTTGAAATATTTTCAAGTTTTAAATTAATTTTGAATCTTTCTTTAAATTAAAATTTTAGCGTTCAAATTTAAAATTTATCTCATTACAAATTTAACAATTCAAGGCTTTCTATTTCGAACCATTCTGTTCGAATTTGTATAGTTTTTAACAGTTATTTGTAATGGATTGTTTTAAATGAACGCTCAAATATTGCTGATAATTAACGAAATTATCTTTCTTTAATTAAAATTTTTCAAATTGAATGGGTTAAAAATAAATTTTCTTTAGATTTAAAAAATATTTGAAGTCATAATTGAAAATAATTTCATAAACTAATATCTATTAATTCTTTAATTTTGAACGGATTCAGAATCATCTTGTAAAATCAATTATTTTTCAATTTTTAATACCTTAAATTAAATTTAAAACATTTTATTTTAAAATTCTTTCAATTAAAAGAAAATCATAATCGAAAACAAATAAATTAATTTTCTATCAAATAATTGGAGTTTTAACTAATACAATGTACAGGATAAAGTTTCAACCAAAAATGGAATAGTTCAATTTCCAGATAAAAACTGTGATACAAAATTGAATAGAACAAGAAAAAAAATATAATTTTCTACAAAATTGTTAAATTTTCAAGGAAAAATGGGAATTTTTGTGCAAGAAGATTAATGTTCTAACAAAAAAACAATTTTCCAACTTAACCAATATATACGATTAATTTTTTATTAATCCTATAATAGTTACATTTTCAGATAAAGATAAATAGTTTTTAACAGAAAAAGTTAATTTTCAACATAGTTGTTAAATTGTCTACCAATCAGATGAATTTTCGACAAAGAAAATTAATGATCTACAAAAAAGACAAATTTTAAACAAAAGACATGAATTTTCAAAGAAATTATTCAATTTTATAGTCAAAAGGACGAATTATCTACAAAAAATTGAATTTTTTCAGCGAAAAATATCAGATTTCAATTAAAGAGTTCAACTTTCAACCAAATAGTTCAATTTTCAACCATAATTAAAAAACCTTGTTACAAAAAAACATATTTTTTTTACAAAGTAGTTTAACTCTTACTGAAATAATCGACTTTTAAGCCCAAGAAGATGTACAGTTGATATTTAAACCAAACAATTGCATTTTTGACCAAAAATGATACATCTTCAATCAAAAAGATTAAATTTCTACCAAACAAGGTCAATTTCCAACAAAATAGATGAGCTTTCAACGAAATTATTTAATTTTAAAGTCAAAAAGAGTATTATCTACAAAACAGCTGAATTTTTAACCCGATTTAAAGGCAAATAGTTGAATTTTCAACTATAATTTTGAATCTTTAATAAGCAAAAAATTAATTTTTTTACTGAGTAGTTCAACTTTAAGTGAATAATCGAATTTTTCACCCAAAAATTATGATTTTAATTTTTAACAATATAGTTGCATTTACAATAAAACGACTTTGCAACCAAAAAATATTTACAGTTGATATTTCAACCGAAAAATGTAATTTTTAATCAAAAAGTATAAATTTTCCATAAAAAAAATATAATTTCTACAAAGAAAGAAGAATTTTTAACAAAATACATGATTTTTTAACCAAGAATGGTAGAGGAGATTACTCGAATATGAGATATTCTCGTAATATGAGAAAGCGGGGTATCAGCTAAACTAAGAGACCCACTCTGTTGGGTCTATCACTAACTTGTAACCCTTGAAGAAAGAGTAATTTTGTGGTATAGTCCATTTTTCATTGGGCTTCTAAAGATTATAAGCGAACTTTTTGTGAAATCGATGGTGATCGAGTTTTTGGAAGGGAATTCTTTAAACCCTATTTATTATTTATTAAATATGTATTTAGCAGTAAATTTTGCCTGGCGTGGTGGAGATTGAATAACTAAGTAGGAAAATATCGATAGTGTTGAAGTTTTTCATTGTACAGGTCAGGCATAGTAAGTACATAGTTGCACGGTGTGGTTCTCATAATATGAGATACCTGTGGTTTTTATAACACTGTGGCTGCGCGGGGGAAAGTAACCTCAAAATATACGCATATAAAGAGGCGCGCGAAGAATTCCAATCATGAGAATCGCCAGCATCGAAATCTGGAAATATTAAAATCTCAATCTCTTCATTTTATTTCAAATCAAATAGAGATATAAATAGAACCGGCGAAGTGTTCCAACCGGCAATCGTGCACCTTCGAGTTTTCAAATTCAGAAGAGGAGAAATGGGTTGCGCGCGCAACCCAGTTATTTACATAGTCTCCTACTATATTCACACGGACATAGACCTGTGATAGTATTAGACCACGTCTCGTTTCAGATCTGCGCGCACCCTACCGATTGAAACCTTCGAGTATTCTGAGTGGAGAAAGCCTGGCCGGTTTAAGACTATTTTAAGGTTCGATTTGAATGATTTAGTCTCTGAGATAGTCTGGGAGATTTGCGTCCTTTTTAAGAGTGATGCGATGGTAATATAATTTTCCTTTTGTATTTGTCACGTACCGGGCGGGCATACTACTATTTCATCATTCGACTAGTGCCAGTCGGGCCTTAACAGCCGAAGGTTACGCATCGAAAGTTTTTGTGCGGGTCTAAACTACCCAGGGTAGACTCAACGTGTGAAAATCGACTTCAAAACAAATTCCAACACAAGATAAATAACACTGTATATTATTATACAATAAAGAAACTAATACTAATATATATTTTGTCCTACTTTTCAATTGAAGTGAGAGAATAATGGATATTTATTCTGATTTTTTTAAGCATTTGCAAGCGCGTGACGCGCTCAGTCGCTCGTCTAGAGGCGCAAGTCGTTGCAGCGTCTACAGGACTTCAGGAGGAAATGTAAAATACTTTTCACGTTGAAAATAAAAAGATTAGCTGGTCTAAAGGTAAAAAATGTCCAGTCTAGGCTGAGCGGAAAATATCGGAATGTATCCTTATATTACAGTTGTATAATGTATCCTTATATTATAGTCTTTCAGGTAATCCTAGTAAGGGACTCATCATTGTCCTAAGAAAGTCCACTTTACCGATTTTAGGGTTGTGGTATTTCATATTCCACAGGTGACCTAGCGGAACTCCTATGCGTAATTTACAAATTTATGATAAAACAGTTTTTTACTTTTAGAACAGTTTCGTGCTTACTCTAGAGGATGTTTTTGGTTTCGTGCTTATTTTCACAATAAAACTTAGAGAAATATCATAGCTGAAATATTTCTAACTTGAATTTAAAAAATTAAATCTTAATAATTAAGCCTCAATCAGTTTTCAGTAATGTTTCAGAGCATTTAAGCATTCAAGTCTGCTGAGAGAAAAATATAGGAATACTTTAAATTTGGGTTCATTTTGAATAATGATTAGTATTTTGCATGTCAGACTCGTGTGAAGGCAGCCCATGCTTCGCTCGGGCAGCAAACTTCACACTCATTGCGATCCCTGTGTTTCATCCACGAAGGAATAATAAGGAGACCTAACTCCGTTCCCTCACTTGGCAATAGAAACATTACCGTAAGTGATACGCACATTACAGGAAGATCTTAGGTTTGAGTGCGCAGGTGCGCAGTTGTCCTCTTCCTATACATGGAAAAGTGTGCAAGTGAGAAAGTTTGTCAAATTGACGTAAGTTAAGAGGTTCTGTTTGTTTGTTTTGATGCAAGTGTCAGAAATGTGTTCTAAGTCATAAGGTGTCAAGTTCCGGGTTGCGGACGAAGTTACACGCCGAAGAAGGCAAATACACTTCGTTTTTTAAAGCCTTCACTGTAAATACAATAAAGGTCTAGTATATTTTATTATTTTACCTAACTGTCATTTAATTTTAAAGAAATGATTTAGAAATTTAACCTTTACTCACTACCTGAGTGCCTGCTGAGAATTTCTCAGAGCTTCTCAGAGCCTTGAGAATCTTTAGCCTATTTATCATATTACAAATTTAAAAGGTACTTACCTCAAATCTAAGGTCTCCTGTAATGTGCGTATCACTTACGGTAATGTTTCTATTGCCAGTTTCAAATGGCTTCCCACTGGCAGTTGGGTCTCCTTATTATTCCTTCGTGGTTTCATCCCTAGTAATGCATATTATTTTTCATAGCAAATCTACTGAAAATTCGAGTTGAGGTACCTGTAGACCCTACCTACCTACGTATCTACTCTACAGCTGAAAAAATGTTTCAACCCTAGGGATAAAAACATTGTGTTTCAGCCCGCTCTGCACGTACTGGAACTCGAAGTTTTAATAGATGCGCTATGAAAAATCGTATACAAGACGCTTCAAAGATGTCTTAGGGACATCCTTACGACATTGTCCGCTGGATATCCTTTCAAGACATCCTTAAGATGACGAAATGCCAGACATAGGATCTTTTAAAGATATCCTTAAGCCGTACTGATAATATCTTTAAGAAATACGTTATGGGACTAGATTAGAACGTCTTTATCACGGCCTCATGATGTCTTTTTGTAAAAGCCTAAACACGATTAGAAATTTCCCCCGATAACAAAAGAGATAAAAATACTCTAATCGATCTAATAAAAAAGCATGTAGCTCCCGGCACAGAAATCAACACCGATTGCTGGAAAGGCTACATAGATTTAGAGAATTGCGGTTATGTGCATAAAACGGTGAATCATTCCGAAGAATTCGTGAACTTAGATACTGGGGCACACACCCAGAACATTGAGTCCTCCTGGCGTTGGATGCATCACTTTTTATCTCGTCGCTGGGAGCTTCGGTACCGTCGCAGCGGTCCTCCAACTTCCCCCACATTTCCATACATTCTTACATTATTCCTTAGCCCTCATCCCTACTCCTGCATGATCTAATTCTCTTATCGAGTTCAACTCCTCGCATCTAACCTCCCGACCCTAATGGTTGATTGCGTAATACCTCTGCTCCTCCAAGAAAAGCCATCGAGAGCGATGAAGTTTGAACGTGACATTTTATAAACAGAGATATTGTCGAGTGCCCGGAGGTCCCTACAAAACTCAAACAGTTACGAGACACTCAGTCGAGATAGTTTACATTAACGCCTAAGCCGTTTGATTCTACGCCGGCGTTTCGTTATTAAACCTAAATTATGTGTCCTGCTGTCGAAAAGTATTACATTCCAGATTTTTCCCAGAAACCCTGTCTGCTCTTAATTAAGGTATGATTATAAGTTTCTCTCTATAATTTCAATCTTGAATATACACTTGCTCACATTCTTTCATCCGTCTCTCTTAATCTATTTACATAAAGAATGCTTTTTCTCAGTAAAGTTATATTTTTCATGTCGATTTACCCGACTGTTGCTGGCCAATCTTTTATCTCGGTTTATATTACATTTCCTGAGTGAAATGTATTTCACTTTTGATTCTCATGATTTCGAAACAAACCGCGCATTTTGCGTCACCGATGGTGCTGTTCATAGCCGCAGGAAAGCGAATTACATCCGGTCATTACACTCATTAAGGGAGCGTTCTTCAACTCTGTTTACAATTCCCAGTTTTCTCTCTCCATTTTGTCGCCGAGGTCTGACGTCACCACTACAAGTTGCCACTCCATGGTATGGCCACTTAGGATCAGTTCAGAAACTATTCCACCACGGTTCCGGCTATGGTCAGAGCCCAATTGGGCCAATCCATGGACATAGGAAACAAGGGACTAGGCATGCCACTGCGGAGGTGATGCAATGGGGGGAGGAGGTCCGCCACCTTTTGATGTCCCGCGACAAACATGGCAGAGCCCACATGTTTATATTTTCATGCACAGTTTGTCGGCAAAAATGCTCTTGCGCATAATCAAATGGCACATCGTAGGTGGCGGCTCTCCCCAATCGTAGAATTCTTCCCCATACCGTGGATTCAACCCCGCTCTTCAAGTTAGGATGTCATGCCTAGTCCCGTTTTTCCTATGTCCATGGGCCAATCTAAACTCGCGCAGTATGTCGCCATCTTTGTAACTCTGCAATTACCATGCCAGGAAGATTTCGCACCACCAAACGCAACCCTGATATCATGAACTCGGCCAATGTCAATTAACATCGAGCAACGCCATATTGGTTCAATAAGTACTGACACTAGAAAAGATGGGCGACAAACGATCGGAAACTTGGCAAGTGTGGTCTCATCAGGAACTTGTAAATATGCGCATGCACGCTCTCTGCGGTCGAAATTTAGATAATAGACTATTTAGATTTGTTTATCAGAGCAATGGATTCACCTGGATTATGGACGTTTCCATTGTAAGTTGCACGGAAATATCTGATCCACGTGCAGGCCAAGATTGTACTAGCATTTACATCATCAAACGAGTAGTAGATAAATGGAAATTATAATTTTGGTTTAGTTCAATCTCTCTAGGTGGCGCGCTGCGTAGTGAGGCCCCGGGAAGCTCAAGTCAAGGTTAGGTTATCGACGTTCTAGTGATGAATAACGTTTAATCAGCCTTCCATTTATTCACTAAGGTCATATATTTTTGGACATGGACCTGTGAATATAGCTATTTGATTTTAATGTAAAGTATTGCTCACTCTAGATTAAAATTTTCCCGCGCGAAACCGAGATTAGCAAACTTCAAGATTCATGAAACTTTCTTCATCAAAGATTCATGAAGAGTGGAATACAGTCACCGAAATCAAACGTATTCTTATTTAATTATTTATTTTAGTTCCAGAATTTCCACGATAATGGCGCTGTGATTCGGGTTTTGTCGATTTCTGTTCCAAGTGAAAAACATATTCTTAAAATAAGTCAAAGATTCCTCAGTAAGCGTTAGAGTCCTAAATTCAGTCATGTTCAAGTATTAATAACTTCTGATGAACATTATCTATGAATAATTTTGTGAAATTCTTATTATTTCTTTTGTGATTTGAAATTCTCCCGCCAATTGCTAAAACGTAGAAACTTTGACATACTTCAAGTCCCACGATACTCCTAGGCCATTTTGTTTTGTAAACCTGAGAAACTCACCTAGCACTAAGAGATATCGTCGATTGTACCGTTATTTAATAATGTATTTAGAATATCATTGTAAAATTGGTTCTTAGCTGCGTGGGGATTGCATAGTTCTGAGTGTCTCCGGTAGTGCGCCGCGATTTGAGGTTCTGTGAACGCGCCCTGACGCAAGAAACCTGTTGAGATGACGGTCTAGGCGCCTCACACAGGACCAGTGATCCCAAATCTGAAACGAGACGTGGTCCAATACTATGTCACGTCTATGTCCGTGTGAATATAGTAGGAGACGATAGAAATGCCTGGGTTGCGCGCGCAACTCATTTCTCCTCTTCTGAATTTGAAAACTCGAAGGTGCACGATTGCCTGTCGGAATACTTCGGCGGTTCTATTTATATCTCTATCTGCTTTGAAATAAAATGAAGAGATTGGGATTT
>NC_046662.1:108272944-108277889 GCF_010883055.1 Belonocnema kinseyi | reverse complement strand
TATACTATTATAATTATGTTATATTATAATAGTCTTATTTAAATCTTGATCAGCATTTGAAAAAAAACTACTTTGTTAAAATTTTTATTTCTTTTATTTGAAGGTTCATCTCTTTCGTTGAAAATACGCTTTTGAAACTGACAATTAATCTATACCATTTCTGGTTAAAAAATCATGTTTTTGTTAATAATTCGTCTTTCTTTGTTGAAATTAAATTGCTTTATGGAAAATTTATACTCTTTGATTAAAAATTACATTTTTCGGTTGAATTATCAACTGTAAATATTTTTTCGTTGCAAAGTCGTTTTGTTGTAAATGCAACTATATTGTTAAAAATTAAAATCATAATTTTTTGGGTGGAAAATTCGATTATTCACTTAAAGTTGAACTACTTAGTAAAAAAATTAATTTTTTCTTATTAAGGATTCATAATTATAGTTAAAAATTCAGCTTTTTTGTAGATAATACTATTTTTGACTTTAAAATTAAATAATTACGTTGAAAGCTCATGTATTTTGTTGGAAATTGACCTTGTTTGGTAGAAATTTAATCTTTTTGATTGAAGATGTATCATTTTTGGTCAAAAATGCAATTGTTTGGTTTAAATATCAACTGTACATCTTCTTGGGCTTAAAAGTCGATTATTTCAGTAAGAGTTGAACTACTTTGTAAAAAAAGGCTTCTTTTTAACAAGGTTTTATAATTATAGTTGAAAATTTAACTATTTGTTTGAAAGTTTAACTCTTTGATTCAAAACTCATATTTTCCGCTTAAGAAATTCAACTTTTTGTAGATAATTCGTCTTTTTGACTTTAAAATTAAATAATTTTGTTGAAAATTCATGCATTTTGTTTGAAATTTGTCTTTTTTTGTAGATCATTTATTTTCTTCGTCGAAAATCCACCTTTTCCCTTGAAAATTTAACAGAATGGTTCGAAATAGAAAGCTTTGTATTGTCAAATTTGTAATGATCTAAATTTTAAGTTTAAACGCTACAATTTTAATTTAAAAAAAAAGATTTAGAATTAATTTAAAACTTGAAATTATTTCAAATAATTCGAAACACGATTTAGACTTTTGCAGATTTAACAAAAAAAGCTTTTTGAGAATTGTACATTATTTAAAAAGAATAAAAAAATGGTTGTGATTGCTAAGAACATTGGAAATGATTTTTTATTTTGACAAATAAATTTTAAGTGAGTATTTGAAAACATTTTAAAAATTAAAACAAAAAGAATCCGGAAGATATTAAGAAAAATTTTTTATTTTGCAGTTTTTTTGATTTTAGGAAAAAATATAATTAACAAAAAATATCAATTTTCAACGAAAAAGTTTACTTTTTAACAAATTAAATTAATTTTCTATCAAATAATTGATGTTTCAACTAATACAATGTACAGGATAAAGTTTCAACCAAAAATTGAATAGTTCAATTTCCAGGTAAAAATGATGAATTTTTAATCAATCCTAGAATAGTTACATTTTCAGATAAAAAAAAATTTTCAATCGAAAAAATAAATTTTTAATAAAGTTGTTAAATTCTCAACCAATAATATGAATTTTCGACCAAGAAAATTAATGATATACAAAAAAAGAAAAATTTCAAACAAAATACATGAATTTTCAACGAAATTATTTAATTTTAAAGTCAAAAAGAGTATCATCTACAAAAAAGCTGAATTTTTAACCCAAAAATATGATTTTTCAACCAAAATTTTAATTGTCGACCAAATAGTTTAACTTTCTATGAAATTGTTGACTTTTAACGCCCAAAGATGCAATTTTAAGAAAAAAGTCAAATTTCTAACAAAACATTTAATTTGAAGGCAAATAGTTGAATTTTCAACAATAATTATGAATCCTCAATAAGTAAAAATTCATTTTTTTACTGAGTACTTCAACTGTAAGTGAAAGTTAAACTATTTGGTCGCCAATTAAAATTTTGGTTCAAATATCATATTTTTGGGTTAAAATTTCAGCTTTTTTGTAGATGATACTCTTTTTGACTTTAAAACTAAATGATTTCGTTGAAAATTAATGTATTTTGTTTGAAATTGGTCTTTTTTTGTATATCATTAATTTTCTTAGTCGAAAATTCATGTTATTGGTTGAGAATTTAACAATTTTATTGAAAATTTATTTTTTCGATTGAAAATTTTTTTTTTATCTGAAATGTAACTATTCTAGGATTGATTAAAAATTAATCGTTTTTATCTGGAAATTGAACTATTCAATTTTTGGTTGAAACTTTATCCTGTACATTGCATTAATTAAAACGTCAATTATTTGATAGAAAATTAATTTAATTTGTTAAAAAGTAAACTTTTTGGTTTAAAATTGATGTATTTTGTTAATTAGATTTTTTCCTAAAATTAAAAAAACTGCAAAATAAAAAAATTTCCTTAAAATCTTCCGGATTCTTTTTGTTTTAATTTTTAAAATGTTTTCAAATACTCATTTAAAATTTATTTGTCAAAATAAAAAATCATTTCCAATGTTCTTAGCAATCACAACAATTTTTATTATTCTTTTTAAATACTGTAGAATTCTCAAAAAGCTTTTTTTTTAAATCTGACAAAGTCTAAATCGTGTTTCGAATTATTTTAAATAATTTCAAGTTTTTCGAACCATTCTGTTCAAATTTTTATAGTTTTGAACAGTTGTTCGTAATGGATTGTTTTAAATGAACGGTCAAATACTCCTGATAATTAAGAAAATTTCCTTTTTCTTAATTAAAAAATTTCAAATTGAATGGATTAAAAATAAAAATCTTTTATGCTGAAATAATATTTCAAATCATAATCGAAAACAAATAAATTAATTTTCTAACAAATAATTGGTGTTTTAACTAATAGAATTGACAGGATACAGTTTAACCAAAAATGGAATAGTTCAATTTCCAGATAAAAGCTGTGATAAAAAATGGAATTGAACAAGGAAAAAAAACGAATTTTCAACAAAATTGTTAAATTTTTAAGGGAAAAGGTGAATTTTCGACCAAGAAAATTAATGATCTACAAAAAAGACAAGTTTTAAACAAAATACATGAATTTTCCACGAAATTATCTAATCTTAAAGTCAAAAAGACGAATTATCTACAAAAAGTTGAATTTCTTAAACGAAAAATATGAGATTTCAATCAAAAAGTTAAACTTTTAACCAAATAGTTAAATTTTCAACCATAACTAAAAAACCTTGTTACAAAAAAACGTATTTTTTTACAAAGTAGTTCAACTCTTACTGAAATAATCGACTTTTAAACCCAAGAAGATGTACAGTTGATATTTAAACCAAAAAATTGCATTTTTGACCAAAAATGATACATTTTCAACCAAAAAGATTAAATTTCTACTAAAAAAAGTCAATTTCATTTTAATAAATTTTTAAATTTTAAAGTCAAAAATAGTATTATCTACAAAAAAAGCTGAATTTTTAACTATAATTATGAATCCTTAATAAGAAAAAATTAATTTTTTTACTAAGTAGTTCAACTTTAAGTGAATAATCGAATTTTCCACCCAAAAAATTATGATTTTAATTTTTAACAATATAGTTGCATTTACAACAAAACGACTTTGCAATGAAAAAATATTTACAGTTGATAATTCAACCGAAAAATGTAATTTTTGATCAAAAAGTATAAATTTTCCATAAAGCAATTTAATTTCTACAAAGAAAGACGAATTATTAACAAAATACATGATTTTTTAACCAAAAATGGTATAGATTGTCAGTTTCATAATTATAATAGTATAATTAATAATGCATATATAATAGTATTAATATTTAAATAATTTATATTTTATACTTGAAGTAACGTAACCTCAAAATACACGCATTAAAGAGGCGCGCGAAGTATTCAAATCTTGAGAATCGTCAGCCCAGCATCGAAATCTGGAAATATTAAAATCCCAACCTCTTCATTTTATTTCAAAGCAGATAGAGATATAAATAGAACCGTCGAAGTGTTCCGACCGGCAATCGTGCACCTTCGAGTTTTCAAATTCAGAAGAGGAGAAATGGGTTGCGCGCGCAACCCAGGCATTTATGTCGTCTCCTACCCAATTCACAACTGAATTATTCGTATCTTAAGAACTGGATTAAGCCGACAAAAAGTAAAATAAAAATTCAGAGGAAAGGAACAATTAAAATGTCTAATGTATTTTGGCGGGCGATGCAATGGAGGATTTGGGTCTGACTAGTAGACTTCGCTGCTATCCGGTCCATCGCTTCGCTTGGCCCCTCTAAGTGCTCGCTTTCCGATAAATTTTGGGTGTGTCGAGTCAGTGCGGAGTTTCTCCTTTGGCGCGATTTCCGATGTATCGTAGTTTTTTTTTTTTTGGTTAGGGTTCGTCGAGTACGTAGAGTGTCCGACCACGTGGCCTAAGCTTCCAAGGTAATTTATAATTTAAAATATCATCTAAATTATGTCTGTCGGGTGAATAAATATCGAGTTAGTGAAGTAATTTGTTTTTCTTTCTTTGCAAATTGCCGTTATAGATGTTAAGAACCACCTCCCTGAGATTTTCCTGACTTATTCCTATGATCCCTGTCGTCATTCTTCCTGCCTAATTATCATTTCAGGATCCTTATAATGTTAAATTTCGTTTACGAATTTTGCCGGGCTGAGTGCTTAATTCTATAAATTTTTTTTGCGACTTTAGGGGCCTAACTGGCGCCAAAAATATTAACAAGCAATATACGTATATGTACAAGTGCATACATATACGTATATATTACATTTTACTCATCTGCCATTCTCGAGGTGAAATAAACCACCATTTGAATACCGTGAGGTAAACTCGAACATTGAAGACAATTTAATCCTCCCCAGCGAGTGAAGATTGGGGTCAAAGCAATGCCATTGAATTGCATCAGCTGACCTCGAAAGTTGGAGTCATTTCAACAAAGATATTATAAGCATAGATGCGGCACGGGAGGTCGG
>NC_046662.1:108262424-108272844 GCF_010883055.1 Belonocnema kinseyi | reverse complement strand
TTAACTACATTTTTGCATGCCTCGAGGTGCTGCCCTCTTCAACTTTCCGACGTTTCTATGGCAACCGCGTCCTTTGCCTACGTCTACGGAAGGAGTGGGGCCAAGGCGAAAGCCAAACCGAAAGTGCCGGTGATCATGATCTAATAAATACATGGTCTAGCCACGCGCAAGTAAAAAAAACCGAACCAATAAGGACCCACCGCTTAATATCTCCATCTTGGATAAGAAAGGCGGCAAACTTAAGGGATTTTAGAATGCAAAATGTAAGAATAAAAATTTCTTGTACTTTTCAGGTGTATAAATATTTGAAACCTTATAAAATATATTGTAATAATGTTGAAGATCGTTAAAGGAAAATACGGATTAACTATAATTTTAGGCTGTGTGTTTCATAACTTCTTTCTGCTGACAAAAAATGACGTATCTCTGTCAAATAAAATGAAATTAAAGTCAAATGGGAAAGTTCCGACTAAAGAAAATTACATAATGCAGTGCAGGTTGGCCACTGGGCCGGGAAACCTGGAAAACCGAGAAATTACAGTGAATTTATTTTTTGCCCGCGAATGTTACAAAATTTGTATAATAAAAATGTTCTCTAACTTTGAAATCAACCGCTTTTTTATTTAATTTCCTAAATTGTGAGTTTTATAGATTATTTTAACATTTAGTTTAGGATGCTTAATTCGAAAATCTGTCACTTAAAAAATTTTCCAGTTAAATTTTTTTATTTTTCAGCATATATTTTAATCGAAGAATTTTAAAATGCAGTTTTAGAGGTTAAAAAAAAACTAAAAATTAAAAGTTTTTAAAATCGAAGATTTTTTTATAAAGAGCTAGGTGGCCGTCGGACTGGGAAACCGAGAATTTTACGAATTTTCGGAAGAAAAATCTGCCCAAGCTATATTTTAACAGTTTTTAAAATAATGAAAGTGCCGTTTTGAGGATATAAACAATGAAAAATTAAAAGTATTTGAAGCTAAAATTTTTTGATAAAAGCAGTTTTATTTTATCAACTGTAAATATTAAATAAATAAATTATTTTAAAAATGGATCTGTACACATGATTTATCAATAATATATTTTTCATTCACAGTTTCAGGTATTCCTTTATATATTTATTTAAATTAAATTTATTAATATATTACTTCTATTAATGTTGTCAGCCATTAAAAAATGTAAACGTGCGTTTAACTATTTTCCACTTAAAAATAAATCCATTATAATATAGTCATAATTGAATGTTTTTATTAAATTAAAAATATTGTGAGTCTAAATTATTTAATTTTTAACCCATTTAATTTGAAATTTCTTAATGTAGAAACAGAATAAGTATTTAATATTAAGCGATATTTCACTGTTCATTTAAGACGAGTAAATTTAAACCAAATATTGAAAAGAAAACAATTCGAAACTGAATTGTTTTACATTGAAAGCTGCGAATCTTTAGATTTTCAAAGAACTTTTGATTTTTTAGCGTTACAATTTTAATTGTTCTATTTAAAAAGTGTTTAATTTATAAGTGAAATTGTTAAATTTTGACGCATAAATAACAATTGAACACTTATTATTTGTACACAAAATTTTAGTAATTTTAAGAGATATGTCGAAGTTTTGAAAAGATTCAAAATTAATGACAAGCTTGGAATTATTAGAACTAATTTAAACGAAGTGTTTTAACAATTTTTTAGATCTTCTAAATTAATTTTAAAATTAATCGAAATTTTCCTACAGTTCTTGAAAATCCAGCAAATTAAATAAAATCCTTAAAATCTTCCATGTTCTTCTTTGGTCATTTTTTAAATCTCTTTAAAATCTTCTTAAACTTTTTGTTATAATAATTTTTCGAAATGAAAAATAATTTTCAACATTTCTAAGAATCTTAGGAAAATTTTTATTCTTCTGTAGTCTTTAACAATTTAAAAAAATCTAAATTTTTTGTTTGAAATCTACAAAAATATAAAAGTACTGACAAAAAATTCAAAAATCATTTTGGATTAGGAAAAATTTAAAACCACTTCTCGATTTTTCAATATATTGAAATGAAATTTTAAATCTTTTTACGGATGCCTAGACTATTTAAAATTAAAATAATTAAACTTCTAAATTAAGAAATGTTAAGGTAAAACATTATTTTTTAATTTTTAATATGTCTAGCTTAAAATTACTTGAAGTAATATATAATTTTGTCAATTTCTAAAGTTCATTACTTGATTTTGTAATTTATACTGTTGAAAATGTGAACGTGGATTTATATTTTTGGACCTAATTTCAATCTTTAAACTCTAAAATTTATAAAAGCTCAACATTTTGCAGTTAATTTGCATTTCACTTAAAACTGTTCAATTTAAAAGTGTTAGTACGTTCCAGTTTATACGCGTGAGTTATTGAACATTTGAATACCCATTTTTGAATTAAGAACTTTTAAACTTTACTTTTAAAAGTTTGGAATTCAAGGGTTTCACTTTTAATGCTTAAATTTGTTAAATTTGTTCGATTAAAACGGCCAACCTGTATGGTCCATCACATAAAAATGATAATAATTATGCTTTATTTATTCAAAAACACTTCCTTAATTTGGAGTACGATGCGATGGAAGGATAATCAATATATTAAATATTTATTCAGAATTATCGATATTCTTGTTCTTTATTGTTTTTTACCATTTGTGTTGCGTTCGTAAAATGATTAATATATTAAGTGTGGAAAGGGAGAAGGTGTCCAGTGACAATTTTTTGGAAGTGGGGTTTTTTGTTACAAAATGCTAAAAAATTCTGATACACATCGAGGTAAGAAGATTGTTTCAAAATGGTATTTTTAAATTAGATTTTTATCTTCATTAAAAATAAAGACTTTTGTGATCGAGCTATTTCTTGTGACATTCACCAAAATATCTCGGGTGGTCTCACCATCTAAAAAGTGATCATTATTTTTTTTAAATTAAGACAATTTTCAGAGACCATATAAATCTAACCTCGAAAATAAAACTCAGTTTTCTCCGAACTAAATTACTTTTTTATTAAACTTTTTTCCTCTATATTCAGTAACTCTACGTGTCGCTGGGATGATACGTACATTTATTTCTATTGAGTATTTCATTTCTTATCACTATCTCGGGCCGAATAAGACAGTTTAAAAAAAGTGTCAACCCGATTCGGAGGTGAAGATTCATTTTTTGTAAATGGCGATATGAATTTGACGCAAATTTTTACTGCTACCAGGCAAAATTTTCATTTTGTCAGCTACTCCCGATATAATATGAAATCACATTATATCACATTAAAAATTTCTCTTATTCTTAGCAGACTATGTTCAAAATTACCATAAATGTTCACAAACCCCTATAATATTGCATACATTTACACACACGTTTTATATCTCTTTTCCTTGCGCGTGCCTGCTTCCTTTCTTTTTTTTCCGCTCTTCGGTTCATGCCCGATTTAAATTGCGCAATTTTATGTACGTCCTTGTACGCACTAGACATAGCAAAACTTTCTTATCAATGTCTTCATCAAGTTTTGCGCTGGTTCGTGATGCGACAGTCTCAAAAATGTTGGATTCCTTCGAAAATGTCGGCCCGTGGTAAGCCTGAAATTCAGCATCCATAATCTCAGCTGCTTTCATTAATTTCGGGGATGGATGCTTCAAATATCCTTTTGAAATGTGACAGATCCAGTCACCCTCGGGCTTCTGTGGCATAGATGAAGTGTATATGCCAAGAGACTCATCTTCAGAGAATCGCCATGCTACATAGCCAGCTATGTATTTCAGCCCCTCTTCCGACATTTTTTATGCGGCCATTGCAAGTTCAACTGCCTTCAGAAGGGCTGCTTCATCAACTGTCGGAACGTGGCTTTGTGGACACGTCACTAAAATGAAATTAAGAAAAATTTTAATAAAAGAACTGACAATGTTCTCATAATGAATTGTGTAGTAGAAGAAAAAAGAATTTTTCTGACACATTTGACAAAATACATTTTATGCATATACGAACCTGTTGGACAATCCTCATCCTCGTCATTATCTGCTGTTTTGTATTCGTCGGAAAGACTGAGAAGAATTTCGTATCCCAGCTCGCCTTCCTCGATAAACAGGGCTTTCGACAGCGCTTCAAACCTAGCGCTTTCCTCCATGCCTTCCACAAGGTTATTTCTTTCAATTTCCACTATGTCCTCGTTAATCTGTGAAGGACCAGGTTGAAAATCATTATCTTCGTAAAAGTCAGCAGCATCGAGTAAAAGTGCTTCTTCAACTTCGTTATTTCGAACGTCAAAATTGGTTGAAGATTTCAAAGTCGAAGTGCTGGAAGTGTTCTTATGTGCATCCTGCACTCCCTCCAAATCAGATCCGTTGATGAGGCTCTTTTCTTCCAAGTCTTTTTCGGTATTGCAGCCTTCCGAAAGTGCCTCCATCGCGTGTTTTCCTAAGATGAAGGTTCGCAAACGGTGCATCACTTCCAAGGCCGTGGAATGATCGTGGCCTCTTCCCAGTTCACGAATGAAAGAAAACAAGTTCTCCAGAACATCTTGATTCAGCCTATTTGTCAGGATGTATTGGATGTCGAGAGATTCTTCTAAATGTTCATAGAAGCAGAGTAAAGAGAGGCTGCTGAGTTGTATCCCTTTTTGAAAGGGCAGCATTGTAGAACGTCCCCCTACTCTCATGTTGGTGATGTAATTAATCATCCTATTCAAAATGTCCTTTTGCTTCGCGAAATTCTTGCCAATTCCAAAAGCAGTGGCACCACTACGGTCATACTTTGCCCTCACATTTAGTAAATCGAACCAATCATTAAAGAGTTGCAAAACTTTACTGGTTTCTTCACAACCCTTGAAATCCTTGAAATTCTCATTACCAAATAGTAAGAACTGCTGTAGACAAAACGTCAGTGAACGGCACTGATTGCATCTAGTAATGCATTGCTTACGTCCGAAAAGCGATTCTCGCACTCACCATTTCCTGACTGCTCTGATGAAAGATCTGCACTTCCTGACGAGCTATTTGCACCTGTATATCGTGATGAGTCCTTTGCATCTGCATCTTCCAATGACCCGTTTGCACTTGCACTTCTTGCCAAGTCATTTTGAGCAACGTCTGTTGCAGGATCAGCACTTGTTGTAGCGTTTCTGGTTGGGATGGCATCTTTTCGAAGCTTCCTTCCTTTCCTCGGACTCGTTAGGAGTACGGTGTCGACGTAAGATTTCTCTTTGAAGTGTTCAGGCCTAAAGTGGACAGAACATATTCTTCCTAAAATATATTGATTTTAATTAGCTACATTTATTGTAACAGTATGTGATTAAATTCTTAAAAGGGGGAATGGGGGGATAACAATTTTTAACCAGTCACAAATTTTGAATTAAAAAAAATATAGCTAAAGTGAAGAATTTTTAATTGAAATTATTAATCTTCAAGTGAAATAGTCCAATTTTAAAACAAAAACATTACTTTTCAGCAAAAATGATGGTGCTGTAAAGAAAATGTACTTTTTCAACAGAGATTATGATTTTCTTTGAAAAAATATATATTTCGAACTGGAAACAATAATGTCACTTTTAATGGAGTATTTGAGTTTTTAATTTTTTTTAATTGCAACCACGCTTGTGATTTTCTAATAGAAAATGAATTATTTTAAAATATATTATTTTTGAATTGAAAAAATCGATCTTTCATTCAAACCATATAAACTTACCGTTCCTCGCGTTGAGATTTTTATTCTTGCACACTTTACGCCATAGTGCACGGTTATAGTCATCCTTTGGAAATGTGAAGAATTGGATTGTTTGGTTCTTTTTACCTCCCACATTCGAACAACCCGCGACGGCACAAACGCTCACCATTGTTATCTACAAAATAGGTGATGATTTTAGAACACAGTTGTCAGTAATTTTCCGTACTTAGAGCCCTGATTAAGTTATATATGTATAGAAATGCGTTGTCAGTGCCTTGCAATTAAGAAAGAAATATCGAAAAGTTCAATTAAGTTAATCTACAAAAATTATTCATTTAAAGTAGTTGACTGCCGAAGTTGGTTAATTTAAAAAAATAGTTTATTTACGAAAAGAGAGATTTTTCACAAAAAGAGATTAAATTTGAAAACAAAAATAAGAACAGAAATTTTTAAACAAGAAAGAAAAAACAGTTATACAAATTGTTCAATTTAAAAATTGGAAACGGAAATTTTGGATAAAACAGGAAGATTTGGAAGCAAAAATGAGTAATTGTCCACAGAAATGAGTAGGTTAATACAGCCGCTTTAACTTAAAATAGTTGACTTCAAAAATTAGTTAATTTACAAGAATTATTCATTGAAAGTAGTTGACTGCCGAAATTGGTTAATTTAAAAAAATAGTTCATTTACAAAAAGAGAGATTTTTCAGAAGAAGAGATTAAATTTGAAAACAAAACAAAAAGCACTGGTAAACAAAAATTTTTAATTTTAAATAAACGAACTAGCACTAGAACCTCAACCAAACGGGATTGATTTTTACCTATAACTGACCCATAATAGCCTAGCTCTTAATGGAATATATATTAAAAACATAAAATAACTTCTTTTACAGATTTTTTTATGATGGACAGTGAATAAGAATAATCAAAATAAATAATCACCATAATAAAAATGACCAAATGCTGCAATCACGAAAAATTCTTTTGCCAATAAAGCAAAATAATAGTCCAAAATGCATTAAAAAGTAAAACTATTTCATAAAGTTATGTTGAAATTTACACAGACATTCTTGACAGTTATCCTAGGAATTCATATAAATAATATGAAATGGAAAACTTTTTATACTTTACGAGCCTATTACATTACATTTAACAATTTCTTTCTCAATTTCTTTTATTACTTCTTGCATTGAGGATTTTACCCACTTGAATTTTAAAAAAGGAGCATATGCAAATAAATATTTTGTATAGATATCTTTGTCCAACAGAATACACTAAGATACTGCACTTTTCCAATTAAAAAAAATCAAAACATACATTTACCTTTTCATTTAAAGCCTTTAAAATTTGAAGAGCACTACAAACTTTGAAAAACAGTCGAACTCTTGTAGTTACGCACTGATTAAAAGCGAAAGACACTATAAAAAAAATACAATATTTAACACAACTTGTAAAAGATAACTATTTGCCTTGAATGTCTAAGCTAAACTGACAAATTTCCTCCACTGAGGCACGCAACCTGTAAAATTTGGCGAAATACAAAAGAATTAGTCACGGACCGCGCCGCGGTCAAGTTTTGCATTTACGACAGGTGCTTCGAGCGGAAAAATCTAAAGTTTTACCTGTCTTTCTTCAAGCAGCTACTCATAAATTCAAAAATTGGAAATCTCCAAGGATCTAGTCCTGAGGAAGTAATCTAAAGAAAAAGTAGAAGTAATAAATACTTCAAGCTCTAAGCTATTGTCATCCGGATGCAGATCATACCAACTTTTCTGTAAAATTTACGGACCCGCATAATTCTATTACAAACCTCTGTCACTTTTACATATATTTTTCTGAAAGAATTGTTCACCTGAGAATTATCCATTTACTGACAAACGGAGATATTTAAAATGAAATTCATTATCATTAATATCAAAAATTGTATATACTTTTAATCCTTCCCATTCAGTAATATTTACAAACTTACATTCTGGTCTGAATATAATTTATTTCCTTATCAATGTTCTAATATATCCATTGCAAGTTATTTTTGAATACATTCTTATAATATTCTCATAATATTTCTTCCTGCATACTGATTTTACTGTAACAGTTCGCCGTACAGTCTTACGCGTCAAACTCAAACTGCGCGGTCAAACTAACAAAATGGTGGAATTAAGCGGTTGCGTTACTTGAACGAAACAGGGCCCTCAAGTGGCTAGACCATGTATTTGTTAGATCATGCCGGTGCTGGTCTATTTCTCGATTCTCGCGCTCGCCTTCGCCAGCCACATCTGAAGTTAACTCGGGGCTGACTATGCACGCCGAAAATATTAAAATTAATGAGGGCATAAAATTAGTATATTTATTATTATGTTAAAATTAATCAATTTCTTTTACGGTTTCTTTTTTAAAAAGGGACATTTTTGAGATACTAAATAAATTTAAATAGTAAATAAATTTGTAATTAATTCAGAATTTAGTTACATGAAAAAATTTAATAAATCTTAGTTAAATTAATTCCTCGTCTGGTTTCTTTTAAAAGAGAGTTTTTCGAAATACTATATAAATAAGTTTAAAAAAATTCTTGTTATTTTTCAGATTTGTAGCGAAATTTCAAACATCATTTAAAAAATGTAATTTTTACAAAAATAGTGAATTGAAGGTTCGAATACTTCACTGTATAAATTTATTCTACATGTATTTTTAAATCCTAAAATATCTTATTATTTATTCGCATATTTAAGGTATAACTGAAGTAATATTTACACTTCTCTGTAGTGTCGAATTGACAATTTACATTTAATTCCGAGGAAAGATTTAAGGTTTTCAATACTCACTTGTTTAATTACAGAAACCAGTAACTAGACTGCCTTGCACATTAAAATTTAATTTTAATTTTGGGGGCAGTTAACCACTTGCAATTCGTATGCTCATCAGAATTCACAACTTCAAAGAAATCAAAATAGTTTATAAAAATAATTCAAAGCATCGAAGAATCCAAAAAAATTCTAAAGAAATATAAGGCGTTTAGGGGTGCATCTCAGCAACTAAGGCTATTACAAAAAAAATGGAAAAGGAAAGAATTCCAAAGAATTAAAATAATTCAATAAGTTTTTACGAGTCGGGAAAGGCCCGAAATCTGTTTCTTTGATTAAAACGGCCACATGGATTTCTTAGTATTTAAAAAATTATTATATTCATTGGTGTTTTCCTGTAAAAATAGTTATACTTTTTGGTACTTGTAAAAAAATTCCCGCTAAGGATTGAAAAAAACTTTGATTTTATTTATTTCTGCAAGTGAATTTTTTTTAAGTTTGCAATAACAAAGAAACACGATGCAATTAGGGGTTTTAAGAATTTAAAAGTCGTAATTTATTTTTTTCATAAATAGCTTTACAGCTAATGAAATCCCTCGTATCAGTTATTATTTAAAACTCACTTTCAATTCACTTGAATGCAATATAAAACGCTTCAAATTCCTAAGATTTAAAGTCGAAATATATAATAAATTTGCAATAAAGAAGATTAATTTTCTTACCAAAAAAGACGAATTTTTAACAAATTCCATGAATTTTCAACCAAATAGCTGAATTTTCAACTTATAAAGGATATATTTCTAATCAAGAATAAACAAGATGCAATTTAAAAAAAAAGTAATTTTTAACATAAAAAACCAAATTGTCAACAAAAAAAGTTCAATCTTAACCCAAAGAGGTAAATCTTGCAGAAATATGATTTTTTAAAAACTAGATTTAACAAACACGAAAAAAACACGGAAAAGTTTATTTACAAATGAATCCTACTTTAATTTTCTACCATATTGTTAAGTCATTAATCAAAATATACTAATTTAGAACTTAACAATTGCATTTTTAATAAAAAGACGATGTGAAAATATCAAGAAAATTAATTTTCGACCAAAAAGATGAATTTTCAACAAAACAAAAGAATGTTCTACCAAATAATTAAATTTCAAACTTATAAAGTATAAATTTGTAACAAAAATGTAAAATTTCAAATTTTCAGATAAAAAATTAATTTTCAACAAAACAAAAAGAACGACAATGTCAAGAAAATTGTTACATGTTAAAAAAATATTAATTTGCAACTAAATCGAGGAATTATATTTTCAACGAAAGAGTCAATCCTAAAGATCAAGGGAGTCCAAAAATATGAATCTTTAATGATAAAGTTCAACTTTTAAAAAACTCGTTAAATTTTCAATTAAAGAAGATAAATTGCGAACAAAATAGTTAAATTTTTAACCACAGAAATGAATTTTTCAGCATTGTATTAATGATCTACCAAAACAAGATGAGCTTTCAACAAAATATATTATTTTTTAACAAAATTTTTAAATTTTAAAGCCGGCATGAGCAATTTTAAACCAGAAAATATTAATTTTAAATAAAAATATCAATTTAAATCAAATTGAAATGTTTACCTTGTTAGTTAAAAAAACTAATTCTTATTTTTTAAAAACGAATTTTCAACAAAACACTTACATTTTTAACAAAAGAGTTTAGCCTACAAATGACTTTTTATCCGCAGAAGATTAATTTTCTAAAAATAGAATAGTTAAATTTTCGACCAAAGAAATGAATCTAAAACCAAAGGAATAATTTTTTTTTTAAATAAACTTTTAACCAAGCTTCTGAATTCTAAACACAACAAGATGACTTTTTAACAAAATAGTTGCATTTTTTACAGAATAATAAAATTTGCAACTGAATACTAGAATTTTTAACCAAACGAGTTGAATTCCGAACCA
>NC_046662.1:108256956-108262324 GCF_010883055.1 Belonocnema kinseyi | reverse complement strand
ATTCGATAATCGAAACGGCCCGGGTACATCAACTCTCTACCTTACCTACGAATTCAAAATTGAAATAATTGTATTTAAATGAAATTAACGGATCCTTAACAACCATAAAGGATTCAAGCGAAAAAAAACGAGAAAAGGGGGTTTCTTAAAAACAGAGAAAAAAAGAACAATTCTTTAAAAGTTAATAATAAGGAAACATACTAAATGTTATATAAGTTCGTAACTTTTCAATTTTATTTATATTGGATAAAATATCAATATTGCAGAGAAAAGTAACAGCGTTTTACTTTGAAGAATTCAAATGATTTAAAAACTGAAATTAATAACAAAAATTAAAGGGCCTCTAATTTTTCTCATTCTCATCATTTATGATTGAAAAAGGATAAGAAAAAAAATCCGACAAGCCCGAAAAGAAAGGACGAGTTCGTTAAACAGACATTTTGGATAAAAATACCAATTTTAGGACCATTTTTGTATACTTAAAATTTTTTACGGCTATTAATAGTACTCAGAAGGCCAAACAATTTATCCTCATGACTTTTTTTCATACAAAAAAAAATTATCAGAGTTATAGCATTTTCAAAATTTTTAATATCCATCGAAAATCAAAATTATAAGCCAAACAACGTACTATGTATATGAAAAAAGTAAAGAAAACATTGCTTTTTCAAAGCCCTACAAGATTATCATACAAACTTTTTGGATTATCTTGTAAAATTGAAAATTCTAATTTTTATTGCACAAAAAATAATGAGATATGAAAAATCTCATTTTCTGGTGAAACTGTGCAGGATACGAAAGAAGATGAATCAACAAAAATTGTGATCTCAAAAAAGATCTACAAATTCGTTAATAATCACTTCTTGATAGAAGGTGTACCTTTTGTTTTATTCGCGAAAAATAACATTGAAAATATTTTTAAAAAAACCTTGTTGAAAAATGATACAAGTTACGAAAAAAAAGAAATGATTTAACAAAAATTATTTACCCGAAAAAGAGCTAGAAATTTGTTATGAATAACTCTTTGACAGAACACGTATTTTTGGTTTTGATCATAAAAATGGTATTAAAAATAAAAATGAAGAATTTGTGGAAAAACAACAAAAGGTACAAAAACAAATTGATAGAAAAAAGTTATTCGCCTAAAAAAGTAATACAAATTTGTATTCATTGATTACATTCTTATTATTTGTGATGGAGAAAGTATTAGAATTGTCCGAAATTTGACACCACAACATTCAAATTTTGAGTCAAATGACGTAAAATACGACAAAAAGTCTCAAAGAGAAATGATAGGTTTTGAAAAATCCTACAAAATTTCTTCAAACCGCTTTTCAATAGGACCCGTAATTTTGTGTTATCGTAAGTAACATATGCAGATAATCGAAAATTCCAATATTACGCTAAAAGACGCGAGATACGTAAAAAATTTAAAAGAAGACTTATAAGATATTTTGCTTTATACATGTATAAAAAATAATATGAAAACCAAAATCCTATTATTAGCATAACAACGCGAGATAGAGAAAAATGTCTAAAAAAAAGGATTATATCTTTTAAGTTTATTTTAAGTTGGTTCAGAAAATATAAATTTACAACTGTCTATCAAAAAACGAATGCTGAGCGCGAGTGTCACGATAATATTGTGTATCTTAAAGCCTACAGAATTTTGAGAAACTTAATCTTTAACTATACTTATTGAAGCAAAAAATTCAGTATACGGACACGCATATAAATACTGCGATCTGAAGAGATGTTTTTGATAAAGTTTTATTCAAGCATTCTAAATGAAAAGAATAAATATCTGAGCGCGAATCGCGGGAATAAAAAGACGCACGCCCCAGGCGCGCTCAAACTTGCAAGCCACGGGTACAGCGCACGATGAGAATGTGCCCGCGACAATAAATAGTTCATTTACGGATTATTTATTACAAACTAACAATCAAGAGATAAATGTTTTTGAAACTTTCCAATAATTTCTCACCTTTTAGTTTAAATTGAGAAACATAAGGCAAAATATTTATATATTCTGATCAACCATTCGAGTAAAATTCAAAAATACATTTTTTCAATTTTGAAATTATGGGGTTCTCAATTTAAAAAACCAAGACATAATTTAAATACATAGTAAGATATGTAAATTTCTATAAAATATTATATAAAAAAATAAAATCAAAAATAATTTTATTATATAATTTTATCGTTTCATTATAATTTATTTAATTCATAATTAATTACACAAACATAGAAATTTACGAATTATTGTTTACTTAAATTAAAAATCGAGAGGGAGGCGGTATTCCTATAAAATTTAACTCTGCATCTAAAAACCCCAAATCGCTAATTATACATACGAGAACGCTGTACAATCATATTTATTTAAAAAATTAGATATTTTAAATTTCATCTCAATATGTTTATTAATTAAAACTTTTAATGTCTTCAATCGTATAGTTTCATTTAGTAGAATTTCTACCGCCTCTTTTTCAAAACAATAAAATAATATTATTCATAGACAGTAAATTTTAATTGCAAAATGACTAATTTTTTCCATAAAAGATGTATAGCAGATAAAAATATTTATTATGATACAATATTGTATCGTAATAAATATTTTCTTGACGCAAAATTTATTCAAATAATTGATTGATTAATTGAAAATAATCAATCAAAATTCTCGACATAAAATTTGTATTTTATATTTCTAATTATTTAGTATTTACTGACTTAGTATCGGCTATTTGATGGAATAAAATCGATTGGACACGATTAATAACTATTAAGACTCATCAAAAGTTGAATCAATTTAAATTGTTGCTAATTGTGTCAATTCTTCCCAATCCAATTGAATTGAGCACATGCACTTGCCTGCAATACGCCCTCTGCAGTTTTCATTTGTAACACACATGACGCGCAAGTGTTTATTGGTTCGATATTAAATTTTTACTAATTTAACAAAAATTTTGAGTACAAAAAAATATAATGTTTAGACCCTTTCTATAAGTAATCATTTAAGATCGATAAGAAGCAATACAACTAATATCTCAATCGTTCCGAATCGTGTTTCTTAACTGTGCTAAAACGAATGGCAACGATTGAGCATTTTGCACTTCCAATTGTTTCCAATCGGGCACTTGGAATTTGCCACGTGATCGCAGCACTTTTTTCTGACGGGAATTATTTAAAGACAGTTATTTACTTTTTCGGAATAATATAAGCTTGAAACAGAATATATTATTAAACAAAGTAAATAAATATTTTGTAAATAATTCTTACCAGATGAAAGTGGTGCTACGAAAAAAATGTGCTATTAGTATTCTTTGTTAAAAATATAAAATCAGATACACGATAAAAATAAAAATGTTGATTTTGTAATAATGAAGCAAAATTGTTATTTTTTATTATGCGTTCTTGGATTGTTTATTTTTGTGAAAAATTTTATAAATGTTTATAGGTTTTAAAATCGGTTAAGATTTTTTAAAAAGTAAGCAAATATTTTAGAAACGTGAAACTTTAGAAAGACGATTATAGTATTGTTTTATTATTTAAAAATACCAAGCTGTTATTAATTGAATAAAATTAAACAATTAAAAATAATATTAGAGATAAAATATTTTTTGTCAGAAAGTGGTCTCAATTTTTAATTATTCGCAATTATTAACACATAAATTCATCTTATAATAAAAAAAGTTTTTATCAATTCAACTTTCTAAATTTTTAGTTTATTACAATATAAGTACTCAAAATGATGGACAAAATTTTTGCTCAATTGAAGAATGAATTTACATCAATGTCGGTGATGTTATATTCGGTAATCCTTAACTTATGACTTCCCTTTTACCACTAATGATTGACGTAAAACCAACTTTTTCTGTTATTCTTAAGGTAGCCACTAAAATTAAGAGAAAATCTGGAATAATTTCCTGGTTAAAAAAGTTTTACACCAGTCAATAAAATTCATAGTTTAAGTGTTTGAAGCTAAAAATTTGGTTATTTAAAGTATTTAAGAATAAATTGCAAATAAACCAATCGAAGTGGAAGTTTTCTGATTACTGAGCGTTCTACATATTTAATTAAAGCATTTAAAACAGCGATTTCGAGCTAAAACGTTCATTAATATATGTAAAAATGACAAGCCTTATAGAAACTTCTTATCAATAAAGCATTTGAAATTGTACAATATGGATTCAGAAGCCTTTAACTTTGTTTAATTTAATATCATGCCATGTGAAATTCAAGTATGAAAAATTTACATTTTTAATCTCGTAACGATTGGATTTGAATTAGTAAAAATGCAGAATTTAAAAATAGCATTTTAAAATTCAGGTTTCTAAACGGCTTATATTTGAACTTAATAATTTCTTAATTGTAGCATTTCATACTTGAAGTTTCAAACAATTCGTCAATTAAAAATAAACTCTTATTCTTTGATATGCTCAAATGTCGAAAAACTTCGATACGATTACATAAAATTTGATGAAATTATGAGAATGAGAAGTGGATATACTGACCAAAAATAAACTTTTTTTAACACTATTAAATACAAAAGTTTACCAAAATTACAGAAATGTGGCCATTAATAACAATGTGTCAGAAGGAGAGTATCAGAAGGAGACTATTAAAAATTTCAAACCTTTAAAACAAAAATATTTTATGATTAGGTATTGCAAACTAAATTATTTAAAATATTCAAAATTTAATATTTTAAATATTTGAAACTAGAATTTTCAAGAATTTTTAATCAAACTTAATTGTAAATTCCAAATTGTTATATTACCAGAAACTTACAATAATTGGGTAAGTTTTGCTACTAAAAATGTAAGGAGTTACCTATAATTTATTTAGTATGAGTTTCAAAATATTGGCGCCATCCTACCTTCTATAAGGTTTCCACTCGTTTTCAATTGAGTATCCATTATTCTGAATTAGGGGTTAAGTTTTCACTACAGCATTTTGATTTCGTCTTAATAATTCACAAGGTGGAAGTGAGTGAACTTTGGAATTGGCGGGAATCGCAAGTTTAGTAGTAGACTACAGTTTAGTATCTTCATCATCTAAAGTTGAATATCTTCATCACTTTCCACTATTATTGAACACATCCAAAGATATTATAAACGTAGATGCGTTGCGGGCTTAGTTGCCCGCCATAAATATAGACGGCGCGTCCGGCGAAAAAAGTCACTTCCCCTCTACCCACCGCTTCCCGTAGAAAACACCAATCGATATAGTTTGCCAAGAGCCACTTGGAGCGCTGTAAGCAACTCTCGTGTAACGATCGCATAAATTTGCATTCCATCCGCTAGGAACAGCACCGTCGCTTCCATAGAATGCGCGGTTTCGTTTCGAAATTATAAAATATTCGTGCGAA
>NC_046662.1:108245928-108256856 GCF_010883055.1 Belonocnema kinseyi | reverse complement strand
CTTTTTTAGACTATTCGTCTAATCAACTTCTCGTCTGTATTTTCCAATTTCTTAATTATTATATATTCTAACGTTTTTATAAAAATATAATTATAATTCCAAGTGATAGGAAATTTGTTCTTTCATTTTTTAGATGTTAAGACGACAGTTCCAAGCCAGATTACGTTTCGCCTTGGTTTAGAATATTATCCTTGGTTTACAATATTATCGAATTTGAAAATTCCCGAATAATAAAACTCCAGGCCGAATGCTGTCTAATGATAAAATATACAAACTAGAAAATTCAAGAAATACAGAAATTGAGAAAACAGTTATGTGGTCAATATTATTTATTTATTAAAAATACAATAATCAAATATTTTTATCATAGAAATTTGGTTTAATGTTTAATTTTTTAAATTATTGTTTAAATTTAAAATAACAATAATTGTATAAAAATGTGATACAAACAAAAATTTAAAACACGTGAGCTTCAAATGAAACAAACTTTGCAAGATTCAATGCAGGCTGATTTAACGCGATTCTTATTTTTTTAAATAATAATTTTATTTTTGCGAGCGTTTTCTGTAATGTACAATAATAAAATGGACATATTCAAACAACTTTTTTTATCCAAAAATAAATTTGTTCAATTATTATTATTTTTAATTCAAACAATAAGTTTTAGAAACTTTAAACATTAACAAAGTTTTTTCCTCTGTGAAAATATTTTATTATTCTATTAAAAAATTTTTTTAACTAACTATTTTTTAATTGTTCAAATTAGAGAGTTGTCTAGCCCGGATATTGTATAATTCGGTTGCAATGTTGTATTTTCGGAATTTTTACAGTGATGTGGGAATTTTATTTTTCGGAAAAAGCGACTGAAAAATCCCGAAAAATAAAATTCCTGACACTGTAAAATTCGTACATTGAAAAATAACCAATAATAAAATTCCTGAAATTATAAAAGTCCCGAAAAGTCGACGTTTTGAAGCCCCGTGAGTCAGAAAAACAAGTTTTTACGTCAGGGTCTGTTTGTCTGTCCGGCGTCGTCGTTGCTGTTGTCTGTATACCGGATAATTTTCGAAAGACTGGTCCGATTGGATTGGGCTTTGACACAGTGTTCGAGGGACCAAAAAGAAATATGAGTTCGTTAAACAGCCATTTTTGATAAAAATCCAAAAAGTGGAAGCTTTTTCAAAATTTGAAAATTTTATCTACAGCTATTTATGGTACAAAAAAATATGAAAAATTTATCCTGACAACTTTTTTTGATAAAATCGAACTTACCAAAGTTAAAGGATTTTCAAAGGATTTTCCTTCTGGTTGTCTGTATATCGGATAACTTTTGAAAGAATAGTCGGATTGGATTGTGGTTTGACACACAGATTTTTTTATTTTAAGAATTGTATGTAAAAATTGTACTATTTTTATTTTTATAACAAATATTTTTCTTCAATTAAATATTTGCAATAAAAGTGTTTCGAAGAGATTTTTTAAAAATCTTTCGGGGAATAAAATTAGTATTTATAGGTCGACAAAGGTTTGTTTTCTTTACCAAATTTGGCTTTCGTCCAAATTTTTCCAGTAGTTTTTACTATAGTACAATTTACGTTTGCATCTCGGGCGAAGAAATCCATTCTTTTGTTTGACAAATATTTTTTGTAAACCAATATTTTTCACAGAAAATTACCCTGAGTGACAGAACGAAATCGGAAAAAATAAGAGTTAATTTATTTAGGAACAAGCTTTTTGAACAAAAATGTCCTTGAGTGAACCTTTAATATATATTTGTTAATTTTTCCAAAAATCAGGCGTTATTTTCTTACAAAAAAAATAATTTGTGGGTGGGGGGGGGGAATTATAAAAAAATAAATAAAACTTGAAGTTGTATGATTTTAATTTGTAACTAAATAATTTGAGAGGTTTCAGTCTAAAATTATAGAACACTTTCCATTCAAAAATTCAGATGAAATATTTAAATAGCTTTAAAAAAAGTTTTAAAAAGAGTTTTAAAAACCTTAAAAAAGGTCAGAGGTTTTAATAGTTCAATATATGTGATAGAATCTCTTTAAATATGCAATTAGTCTATACTTTTTCATGTTTGAGCTACAATTATTCCATTTTAGAGTTATAAATTACAGTCGTAAAAGACCAATAAAATGTTTTAATTAATTTATATATAAAACAAAAAACCTTTGTATAATTCAATCTGAATGCAGCTGCAAAAATTTAATTTGAAATGCATTCAATTCAATGTACAGTTTAAAAAGAAAACTGAAAGCAAAGGATCGACTTTCAAAAGAAGCGAAAGAAAGTGATTCGCTGGATTGCAAATGAACATGGAAAATGGTGTATTTTCGCATTTTTAAATTTTAAATTCAAACTTTTTCGCCTTTTAACAATTTCGAAAAATTTCGAAAAATTCTAAAAATTCAAACAATAAGACTGTATTCTGAAAATGAAGCAAGTTTAACGTTAAAATTCAAGTTCCTAAACTGAAGGCCTAAAAATTTGCAAATTTTACAATTAGTGTTATGTAAATTGTATTGGTATCTTAAAAGAGCATAAATAGTTCTTAAATTAGTTTTTAAATTTTCTGCAGATTACCCTTTTTACATACCTAGATGTCAAAAAAACCCTACCCAATTTTTTCAAATTTTAATCACTTATTTTCTAAGAGAAAATCACCCCTGTTTACCAGCCACTGATATGGATTAGAAAAAAAATTGCCAAGACCCAAGATTTTAAAATTTTTAATTGAGATTATGTTTAACTTTGTGATATCAAAAATTTCCATACAAATTTCTTTTTAATAATACTGTAGGAAGAAATCAACAAAATTGAGCGCCGAAATTATGATTATAGCAAATTTTCTGTAATTCTATGGGGACGGCTGAAATATTCCGAAAAATAAAATTCCCGACTCGGTAAAACTCTCTGTCACAAAAAATACAATTCCGAAACTAATAAAATTCCTGAACAGTTTATAATATTAACAAATTTGAAAATTGCCAAATAATAAGACTCCCCAAATAAAGTTGTTTCTTAATCAATATTAATTATTTATTAAAACTACGATAATAGAATATTGTCATCAAAAAATTTTTTGTTTAATATTTAAAGTGTTAAAAATTATTGTTTGAATTTAAAATTAAAATTATACAAAAAATTTTACAGACTATATACATTTTCAACAACATATCTTATCCAGAAATATATTTTGTCAAACTTTTCTAACCTCAAAAAAAATTTCTACTGCTTTACCGTCATATTTTACGAAGAATGAGAAAACAAGAATTCGACTTCGTAGTACGATGAGGACAGCACCTCGATAGGACGGAAAATGTGATGTCCTATATATATAATTCCCCACTCCAACGCCCCGTACCGCATCTACGTGTATAATATCTTTGACACATCTCTGTTTGTAATAACAATGACCTGATTACTGAAGCAGCAATTAAAATCTACTTATCCTGTTCTTACATTTTTTAAACTTTTGTGTAACTGAACCTCAACTATCTTTCACCAAACATACACCCGACGCACACTTGAAACCGTTCATTCTACCATTCTCCTTCCACTTCACCCTAGTAAACTCCACCCACTTCTCTACTTCACCCACCAATTCACCCGGGTGGTCCCCCTGAACGCACCCCTACCTAATAATCATACTACATCGCTGTCACATCGTTAAACGGAATGAATTTTACACTTTGTTAATCCATATACTTTTAACATTTCATTCGGTATACCTCCTAAACATTATATTTTGTTGTGCTTAAAACTGTCGTTAAAGTACTAAAAATTTAATATCTAACAAATAAACGTGTGGGCGCCATGTGTGTTACAAACGAAAACTGCAGAGGGCGTATTACAGGCAAGTGCATTTACTCAATTTAATCCGATTAGGAACAATTGACACAATTAGCAACAATTTAAACAGATTTAACTTTTGATTACTCTTAATCTGTATTAATCGTGTCCAATCGATTATTTCTAGAAGGGGCAGTATACCGAATGCAAAGCTAAAAGTATATTGATTAACAACATATAAAAATCATACCGTTTAAAGGTGTGACAATGATGTAGTATGATTATCAAGTAGGCAGTTTGATTTAGCCGGTATATTATTTTAAAACGTTTATTTACTTCTTTTTAAATTCATATTCTTGAAATTCGTTTGTTTGACAGAATAAAAAACAGCTTGTAAATAAATAAAGCAAAATCAAAATGTTGCATTGACAACTTAACCCCCAACTCAGAATAATGGATACCCAATTGAAAACGATTGGAAACATTATAGAAGGTAGGATGGCGCCAATATTTTGAAAGTCAGGCTAAATATTTAAAATATTAAAATTTGAACATTTCAAATAATTTCGTTTGCAAATATTTTTATTTTAGAGGTTTGAAATTATTAATTGTATAGCATTAGATTCATTTAGTTATCATTAGGTTCAAATTTGAATTGAATACGTGCGGAATACATCACAACAAATGGTTTTCCTTCCATAAGCACAGCAATTTTTTATATTTTCTCCTGTCTGAAACATTGTGATTAATGGCCACATATTTCTATAATTTTGTTAAAATTTTTTATTTGATAGTCTGAAGAAAAAATTTTATTTTTGATCTTTATATTCAGTTGTCATTCTTATAATTTCAGCAAATCTTATGTAACCTTATGGAAGTTTTTCGACATTTTACCATATCAAAGAATAAGAGTTTAATATTTAATTTACGAATTGTTTTAAATCAGAGTTTGAAATTCTGAAATTAAGAAATTATTAAGTTTGAATGTAAGCAGTTTAGAAGCCTAAATTTTAAAATCCTACTTTTGAAGTCTGCGTTTTTGCTAATTCAAATCAAATCGAAATAAGATTAAAAATGTATATTTTTCATACTTAAATTTCACACGGCATAAGTTTAAATTAAACAAAGGTAAAGGCTTCTGAATCCATATCGTACAATTTAAAATGATTGATTAATAAAAAAGTTTCTAGAAGGCTTGTCATTTCTACATATAATAATGAACGTTTGAACTCGAAATCGCTATTTGAAATGTTTTAATTAAATATTTAGAACGCTCAGTGATCATAAAACCTCCACTTTGATTGGTTTAATTTGCAATTTAGTCTTAAATAGTTTAAATAACAAAATGTTCAGCTTCAAAAACTTAAACTTTGAATTGTATTGACTCGTCTTCAATTTTTTAAACCAGGAAATTATTCCAGATTTTGTTTTCGATTTTAGTGGCTACCTTAAGAATAATAGAAAAAGTTGGTTTTACGTCAATAATTAGTGGTAAAAGGGAAGTCATAAGTTAAGGATTACCGAATATAACATTATCGACCTTGATGTAAATTCACTCTTCAATTGATCAAGAATTTTGTCCATCATTTTGACTACTTATATTTCAATAAACTAAAAATTTAGAAAGTTGAATTAATAAAAACTTTCTTTCATTATATGAATTATATGAATAATAAATAATAAAATAATACTTTAATCGCTTTTCTGAAGTTTGACGTTTCTAAATTATTCGCTTATTATTTTTTTTTTTAATCTTAACTGGTTTTAAAACTTATAACAATTTATAAACATTTTCACTAAAATAAACCATTGAAGAGCTCATAATAAAAAATAACAATTTTGCTTTATTATCACAAAATCAAATTTTTTAATTCTATCGTGTATCTGATTTTATATTTTTAATATAAAATACTATTAGCACATTTTTCATAGCACTACTTTCATCTGGTAAGAATTATTTACAAAATGTTTATTTACTCTGTTTCATAATATATACTGTTTCAAATTCATATTATTCCGAAAAAGTAAATAACTGTCTTTAAATAATTCCCGCCAGACAAAAGTGCTGCCATCAAGTGGCAAATTCCAAGTACCCGATTCGAAACAATTGGAAATGCAAAATGCTCAATCGTTGCGAATCGTTTTGGCACAATTAAGAAACACGATTTGGAACGATTGAGATATTAGTTATATTGTTTCTTATCGATCTCAAATGATTATTTGTAGAAGGGATGGTATCTGCCGACTATAATTTTCGAACAGATGAATAGTAATTAATCGCGCACACTAAATTCGGTAAATGAAGTCAATTGAATTTCTTTTGTGGAAGTATTATGTTCATAAAACCAATCATCTTGAATCGCGTCATAATTTGATGACAATGTAATACGTTTTGATAAGTGAAACGTTGGCGGTTACAATTCGAACTGTATATATTCTACTTAAAAATCATGTTTGTTTCAGATTTATTAAAATAATGGTTAGAATCATTATAAAATAATAATTAAATAAAAATAAATAAAATTTTAATTTGTCTTAAATAATTTATTAACAAAATATGTATAGGGCCGTGTTTACATTATATGTTAAGATGGTAGGTATTCAATTCGTCTAAAGTCTACTTCACCGAAATGCCATTTCACATAAAAAGGTAAGTTTGTGCACAGAGGTAAAATGTGTTCGAAAGACGGTCGTGCGAATATCAAAAAGCTAAAGAATGAAGCCAGAAGTGTCCAATTGACAGCGTGACCTTATTAAACCTATTTATTGCCACGTAAAGTTTAAAATTGCGAAACAATTATAATAACTAAGCGGAATTAAATGTAGATAAATGAAAAATAGAAATGTTTCACTGAAAAGCAATTGAAGAATAAATTGTTTATTTATGTAAATGAAAGGAAGTGAAGGTTTTAATTCACTGCATTTGCCGACTCTGCATTCGTAAATATTGAAGCCACTGTTTGAAAATAATGTGTCCATGTTTAAATGTCATAAATATTATTAATTGTCTTAGAAGGAATGTACATTTTTTTCTGAAAATATTCGAAAAATAATTTTTCTTTACGTTACAGGTTTTGATAATGAAAAATGGTAAGGTTATGAGTGTAAATAAAAGTTGAGAGGGTGCTCATCGTTTACGAGATTACAAGTACTGTTATTGTCCTTGCAGTTATGTATAAGTAGGTTGTGGTTTTGAACGTAAATAATCTTACAAAAACGATACTTACCTCATCACTCAAATTATGATTCATTGTTAAACAATTGTCTTCGCTGTTTGTTATTTCTTGTTGGGCCTTTCAGCGAAAGGTTTATTCTCAATAAATACAGTTTAGCCTGCCGGCGCCGGCAACGGAACAATATTGTCGGTGCCGGCAACATTTCTCGTTGCTGGCTTTTCTTCGCCGGGTATGAAGTTCCGAAAAGCGTCTAGTGATATATTTTTCATTCACTGCTTATGAATATGGTCATGAAAATTGACAAAAAAAAATATTTTGAAGGTCAAATCTTCAAAAAAAAAAAAACTATGTTACTAACGTACTGATACTGGTGTATTTCGATGCGTTTATTATATACAATGGAAATGTTAATACCTGAAAACATAATTTCCAATGTTCAATTTTCAAACTGTAGGTTTTTTTAAAAGTGTAAACACTATTGGTTGCTGTAAAACCCATATTTAAAGCACGCGAAAGGGATTGTCTGGCAATTGTATAGTGAGGAATTGAAACGTAAAAGTTATTTTGTCAAATTTTGGCTTTTGACGCTATTAATGGAACGTTGTATGTATATTAGGGTGGTCCAAAAAACGCTTCTTGAGTTACACGGGAAAATTTTGAATTTTCAGAAAATTGAACTAATGTTCCAGGGTTTCATGGAAACGTGCCAAATTTTGTAGGGATTGAAGAGGAGTGTCTACGAAATAAAACTATACTAATAACTTTTCTTTTCAAGCCATCCCACTTTCCGTGCAGCACCACAAATATGACCAAAAATAAAAAAAATATATTTTCACGTGTTTTTGTTATTTTCAAGCAATTTCTGTCGTGTTTTTATACACATAATTACTAATGGACAATTTTAATATTTATGTATTTTAAAACAATTTTCAATTGTTTAAATAAATCTAAATTATTTAAATAATTATTTGTTCCCAAAAATGTAAAAAATTATCGTATTTTCTGATTGAAATTAAATATTGTATCAATGCTTGAAGTAGTAAATTTTTCTAAAAAAACTTTTTCAAATAAGTGTAGTTCTTAACTATTTAATAATTTTAATAATTATTTAAATTATTATATATTATTTATTTTCAAAATTTCGAAAAATTCAGACAGAGATGTCCACCTTTTTTTAAAATTGTTATCCTATGATACTTTTTGTTAAATTATTACATAATTTTGATATATTTCTTCTTATGTTTAAGAAATTTCTATTTCTTTAAACAATTTTTATTTGTTAAAGCAGTTAGTTTTCGATCACTAAAAAAATAAATAAAATAGGACAAATACTTTTAATATACAAATAATTTTAATGCTTTTTAATTTCAAAAGAAAGCTGATATGTCTGGCTCAATTTTTAGAAATTCTGAAAATAAACAATAAATAACTGTTTAAATAAATATATAATGTTTTTAGAAAAGTTTATTACTCCAAACAATGACAAAAAATTACATTTTAATTAGAAAATACAATTCTTTTTTCACATTTTTTGCGAATAAATAATTTCTGACATAATCTACATTTGTTAAAACACTTAGAAATTGTTTAAAAAGTCACTGTAAATATTAAAATTGTCTATTAACAATTATTTGTATAAAAAGGACGAGTGAAATTGTCAATAAGTAACAATAATACGTAAAAATGTAGTTTTTTTACTTTACGGTCATATTTGTGGTGCGGCGGGTATGATGGGAATCGGTTGGCAAGAAAACTTATTAGTATCGTTTTATTTCTTAGACACTTCTCTTCAATCCATACAAAATTTGGCACGTTTCCATGAAACCCTGTAACGTGAGTTCATTTTTTTGAAAATTCCAAATTTTCCCGTGTACCTCAAGAAGCATTTTTGGACCACCCTAATATAGATACAACGTTCCATTGATAGCGTCAAAAGCACATGATTTTTTTACAACCATCTCTTAAAAATTAACATCCGTCCACACCTTATAACTATATAATCCGCTTGCTTCTATAGCCTAGAAAAAGCTTTGGGCCAGGTTTATGCCAGGAAGGTCATGTGCAGATCAAACATTTAGCTTAAGGCAAATAACAGAAAAAAGTTTGAGAGTAGGAAAAAAGTTTTCTGTGCATTTGTTGACCTAGAAAAATCTTTTGACAAGGTAGATAGAAGTAAACTTTGGGAAGTCCTGAAAGAGTATGGAGTCAATGGATGGATCCTACAAGCTATAAAAACAATATATACAGGTAGCAAAGCGAGTGTAAGAGTGAATGGAAAACTGAGTGACTGCTTCGATATTATTCTAGGAGTTAGACAAGGATGCGTTTTGTCTTCATGGTTATTAATATTACTTATGGACAATTGTTTAAGAATGGCTCTCTTTGACGAAGAGGATGTGGATCTCAAAACAGTAAGGGTACGTGGGTTAGCGTTCGCATATGATAAGGTTGTTATGGCAGAGTCTATCGAAGACTTACAAAGAATGTTGAATAAACTATATGCAAGCATGAAGAGCATGGGCTTCAAAATTAACGCAAGTAAAACAAAAACTATGGTGTTCGAAGGAAAGAGTGAGAAAACACTATGCAATATTTTATTAAATGTTGAGAGAATTGAACAAGTTGATAAGTTCGTACACCTTGGTAGCTTATTTACTAGGGACGGGAAGATAGATGAGGAATTAGATAGACGAATAAATGAAGGTAAGATTGTTATTGGTAGAGCAGGTCCCCTTATCAGAAGTAAAAATATATCAAATAAAGTTAAAATGGCAATACATAATTCTATATTTGTACCGAATGTACTATACGGTAGCGAGACATGGACTTATCAAGAAATAGATAAGAGTAAAATTAACGCAATTGACATGAGATTCATGCGCATAATATGCGGGAAAACCCTGATGGACAAAGTAAGTAACGAGATAATTCTAAAAGAATGTGGTGCAGAAGAGACGTTAGTAGACACATGGGAAAGAAATCGGTAAAGATGGTTCGGGCATGTTCAGAGAATGCCAAATGAACGTCTAACGAAACAAGTGTATCAAGGTAAAGTAAATGGCAGCGTGCCAGAGGTAGACCGCGGAAAGAATGGTTAGAATGTGTGAATGAGACCTTAGTTAGAAGAGACATAAGAAGTCACAGAAACACGAGAGCCTGCATGAAAAAATGCATGGACATAAAAGAAGCTGGAGATGTATGGCAGGACAGGAAAGTATGGCGGCAAATAGTTAACAAAAAGAGTGTCAGTAGAGTGAATGACGCCTGAAATAAAAGACCTTGGCCACTAATGGACCCAAGTGGGGAACCTTACATAACGACTTCTTGAGGTTCTTCGCTTGGGGTGATTGCTAGAGAGATTGATCAGCAATCTGGGTCGGAGCAGTGTTGGGGAGCGAACGTGTTATTTACTTAAATAGCACGAGAATTCTGAATCAATCTGAAAAATATCCCTTCCACACACTACTCCTTTCCCCTACCGAGTGAGTCACGCCTACCCCGAAAGGGAAATGGCTTAATGGTGTAATTAATGTTGTAAAACTAAATTTAATGATTGAATACAATTTAGATAATTTCAAAAAGTGAATCATTTTATTTAAATTCAAAATTTAAGTAAAATTTAGTTAAATTTAAGTAAATTTCAGTTAAAATTGTAGGTGTTGAATGGTATCAAATTTAAGTACAATCTACTTAAATAAAGATGAAATTGTCGTTAAATTTTAAATATGATTTAATACCTTACAGATATGTGGGTTCGTTCTTGGCTTCAAAGATGGAGAACATTCAAATGAGCTGGACAAATA
Organism: Belonocnema kinseyi; assembly: GCF_010883055.1. Taxonomy (NCBI): domain Eukaryota; kingdom Metazoa; phylum Arthropoda; class Insecta; order Hymenoptera; family Cynipidae; genus Belonocnema; species Belonocnema kinseyi. The sequence goes on along the minus strand of NC_046662.1, from coordinate 108,246,076 downwards.
TAAAAAAATGCCCTTATTTTTATAATAATTAGTTAAATTTAACAAAAAAACTCAGGAAAGTAATTGAGGAGTTCTGGAAAAGAAGGCGACAGGCGCTCGAGAACGAGTAAAAGGATTGTCCAGGCTGTGACGTCAGGTATCAAAAGTG
>NC_046662.1:108242602-108245828 GCF_010883055.1 Belonocnema kinseyi | reverse complement strand
CAAGACAGGTCCTGGAAAAGCGATTCTTTAATTAAAAAAAAAAAGAAATGTTAAGATAAATTAGTGCTTAATATATTTTTCTTTGATAATATATCTTTTTAAATTAAAATAATTAAATGTTTATACAAAGGAAAAGCTTTCGTAATGTTTAAAGTTTTAGGAAAATATTCTTTAAATTAAAAATTACCACAATTGAAAACATTTATATATTTCTGGATATAAAATTTTTGTTAAAAGTGCTCATAGTAACTTTTTTTAATTGCAAAGAATGTTCTCAGAAATTAAATGGTTAATTAACAAAACAAAAAAACTTCGAGATAAATAAGTGCTTACCTAAATCCTGTAATATTTGCTTGGGAAATGTTAATAGGCTAGAAAAAATTAAGGGAAAATTTTTTCCGTTGAGGTTCACGTGTTGTTACATTAATTTTTTTATGCAATTTTTATAGAATAATTTCGATTTCAAGTTCAAATAATAATTTATTAAAACTTTAAATATTGAAAGAAAATTTCTTTGTTAAAAATACTTTATTATCGTATTTTTAATAAATAAATTAGATTTGTTTAGAATAAATTTGTTAAATTCTACAATTCTATAATTAAGAAACATTCCAGTTATGATATTTTATAATTATGAAATATTATTATTAGGGAATTTTTAAATTCGGTAATATTATAAGCGCTTCAGAAATGTTCTTATTCGGGAATTTTATTTTTTAATTTTATTATGCCGCAATTACACAGTGTCAAGAATGTAATTTTTCGGCATTTTTCAGTCGTCCCTAGAAGTACAACAAAAATTGACAATTTCATACAATTCCGCATTACACAGCAAATTCCAAATTTTGAAAATTTTCTATATTTTTAATTTCGACTCCTGGATCTTGGAGATTTTCTTACTGTATTTATTAAAACAAAATTTATTATAAAACAATTTGTTAACTGCAAGTTCTTATTTATCTCATCTCATCAAATACTAAAACTTAAACATTAATCTCCTCAAATACTATAACTTAAACATTAAAGATTCATTTTATAGAACACTGGAGAACGGTCAATATTTCGGAGTCAATTTTCAAATTTTTGAAGCTTAATTTATGATACCAATTAGAAATTTCTCAGTTTTATCATGAAAGAGACCACGTGATCAAACTAGTCCCCTTATGAGCATTTTTTTGGTGTTCACTGTGTCCACACGGATTGAGATATCGTGTTTAAAATTTGACAGATTAAATAAAAGGCACTAAAGAACGTTTGTGTACATCAATATGTTTATAATTTTAAAGAAAGTTTATATATAAATTGATGAAATAGGATATTACCATTCCAGTTATAGCACTTTGCAGATAATGTTTGTTTTGATGCATTTCAGATGTTTGATTCGCGTATATTGAGCACTGACACAAATTTTGGACTGAATCGTCTAAACCTTAAAAAAAATTAATATAAGCAATAAAATTTTGACATTCGTTGCAAATCAACAAATAAGTATCTGCAGACACGTAACCTATCATTATTTTTGGAGCATTTTTAGCGATTTATAGCGCAGAAAAAGAGAAACTTTGAACGTTGATAAAGTCGAGATCACGTGAATAAGTTCGCTCATGTTATTTTTGTGTAGAGAGTGAAATGATTTTCATTTTTTTTTGGTCCTCACTACGTCAACACGGATTGAGATATCGTGTTCAGAATTTAGGAAGTTATACAGAAAGCACTAAGGAACGTTTGTATACATCAAAATGTTTATAATTACGAAGAAAGTTTTCTAGTAAAATAATACAGGAATAAGAAATAAACTTTTAACGTCGATAAAGTAGATGCCTCGATTTAAAAAAAAAATCGAGGAACATCTTAGAATGTGATACTCGAAAATCCATCCAAGTCCCATCTTTAGAAATGTGCATCTTCAGAAAATAATTAAATTTTTCTAATGGTTATATATTCTTGTGGATTTCTTGTACTGATCACGACTTTATCGATGTTCAAAGTTTCTTTTTTTCTCCGCTAGAAATCGCTAAAAATGCGAAACAAATAATGATAGGTTACGTATGTGCAGATACTTATTTGTTCATTTGCAACAAATGTGCAAATTTTATTGCTTAAATTAATTTTTTTCAAGGTTTAAACGATTTAGTATAAAATTGGTGTCAGTGCTCAATAAGAGCGAATCAAAAAATCTAAAATTCATCAAACCAAAAATGATCTGCAAAGTGCTATAACTCGAATGGTAATATCCTATTCTATCAATTTATAAATAAACTTTCTTTAAAATTACCAATATATTCATGTATACAAACGTTCTTTAGTGTTTTTTATTTTATCTGTCAAAGTTTAAACACGATATCTCAATCCGTGTGGACACAGTGAACACCAAAAGAAAAGTTCATAACCGGGGACTCGTTTGGTCACGTGGTCACCGAAGAGCATGCCCTTAATTGAACAGTGCAATATTTCTAAATATTATTAATCGCGATTTTCCATTTGTTTAATTGCTAAGGCTTTCCAATTGAAACAGTTCAATTTTTAACGTGAATTTCAGGATCCCGGCAAATTATGTCTTCGCGTCATAAGACGTGGTTTCCCTTTTTACAAATGTGCCGAAAAAAAGGTAGTCAAGGCGAATCGTATTAGGTACGAGGGTAGTTCAATAAGTCCTTAGAATGAAGTATAAAAACAATTTTTTTGGGTAAATTATTTTTTATTTTTCAACATAATCACCTTGGAGCTCTATACACTTGGTCAATCGCTTTTCAAGTTTTCTTAATCCTTCAGAAAAGTGCGTTTTCGGAAGTTCCTCAAAATAAGCACTTACAGAGGCAATGACGTCTTCGTTGTCTGGAAATCTCTGTCCACCGAGCCATTTTTTCAAGTTTGGAAATAAGAAAAAGTCACTGGGGGCTAAATCTGGTGAATACGGTGGGTGTTCGACCAATTCGAATTTTAGTTCTTCAATTTTAGCCATTGAAACGAAGCATGTGTGAACTCGGGCGTTGTCGTGATGAAAGAGAATTTTTTTTCTCGCCAAATGTGGTCGGTTTTTTTAATTTCTTCTTTCAGCTGCTCTAATAATGATGAATAATATTCACCAGTGATTGTTTACCCTTTTCCAAGTAGTCAATAAGTGTAATTCCACGTGCATCCCAAAAAACTGTAGCCATAATCTTACCAGCTGACTTTACGGTCTTTGCCTTCTTTGGAGCTGGTTCGCCTGTGGAAATCCACTGTT
>NC_046662.1:108233016-108242502 GCF_010883055.1 Belonocnema kinseyi | reverse complement strand
ATATATCTAGCCGGGAGTGGTGCTGACTGAAAACAGATGATTTGGAGCGATTCGCGCGCCATCTGTTGGTCATTCTAAGGACTTATTGAACTACCCTCGTAGAATCAAATTAGCGAAAAAACAAAAATCCCATGTTCAGATTTTGAGGCAGGACTTCGGTTATGTCTGAATAGTACAGATTCTAATTTCGAAAACCAAAATTCTTTTCAAAAAAGAGGAATACCAATGGGCTCTTTCCTTTTGCCGATTTTAGCAGATTTAATTATGGACGACCTGGAAACGGGTGTTTTACCGAAAATAGATTTTCATGTACCGTTGTATGTCCGTTATGTTGACAACATATTAGTAGGCCTTCCGGAAAACGAAGTAGAAAATGTTCTAAAATTTTTCAATTAAAATGATTATGAGATTAAATTCACGCTAGAGAAGAAACAAAATACGGCGATAAACTTTCTGGGTGTAAGTCTTCACAGGAACGACGATCAAGAAATAAAGTGTAATTGGTATCGCAAACCCACCTGGTCTGATAGATTCCTAAATTTTGATTCAAATCACCCACAAAAATACAAAAAAGTGTAGTTTTTAATATGGTTGACAGAGCCATTCTTCTTTCAGATAAACAATATCATCAAGAAAATTTACGATTAGTGGAAGACACACTTCGCGACAACTTTTACCCGGAAAAATTTGTTAAAGATAATATAAATTTCAGATTAAGCATTTTGGCCCAAAATGAACAACGTAGAGTTGACGAAATAGTTCAAAACGGGGAAATTAGGTCTTTTATTAATATTTCATATGTTGGAGGCCTATCTGAGCGAATTTCGAGAGTTCTCGGGCATTATGACATAACTACGGCGCTTAAGAACAAAAAAAACCTTACGTCGGTCCTGAGGCCCACTAAAGATAAATTAAATAATTTGCAAAATAGCGATATTGTTTATGGTATTTGGTGCAAAGGTCTAAATTGAAAGGCGGTTTACATAGGCCAAACTAAACGTCCGTTAGGAGTAAGGGTTAAAGAACACAAGAAAGATATAAATAAGGTCCCTAACAAACAGACAATGCTCGTAAAGCATAGTATTTAGAAAGATCATTTTTTCGATTTTGATAACGCGAAAATTCTTGCGAATGAATGTCACTATCGCAAACGTCTGATGTTGGAAATGTGTGATATTGCTGGTAATGAGAATGCTGTCAGTTTAAGAAACGACGTGGAAAAACTTTCAAAAATATACTATCCTGTTGTAAAGAGAAAGAAATTTTGAGAACACGTGGTCACTACGTTTGTCGCCTACTAAAGGAAACCGGCAATCGGTCATCTCAATTTTCAGGTAGAATTACGGCCACAACCCTTTTAATAACTGAAGCACCGTTCCTTTGAACCCCGTATGTTGTAAAATTGGAGGACCTCCGTGAGTACTGTTTCAGTTTTCTAAAATTTTTCAATCGTTGATTTTGTGTTTTTTTCCATTAACTTCATCTCAAACTTTAAGTGTGTGTCTCTGTGCGACGTATTCTTTGCATTTGGAATCTATAAGAAATCTTGATAAAACAATTTGAAATTAAAAAAAAAATTCCTAATTTATCAGAAAAATATTTTTTTTCTTTTTTGAAAATTTTCAAAAGTGTATACCTTTTTTAATTTACACAAAAATTAAAATTTTAATTTAGATAACTTGCAAGTCTTGCACCCATTTATAAGAAATCTTGGCCAAAAATTCTAAAAGTTGAAGAAAAATCCTAATTTATCAGAAAAATATTTTTTTCTCTTTTTGAAAATTTTCAAAAGCGTATAACTTTTTTAATTTTCGTCGAAATTAAAAATTCAATTTTGATAATTTGAAAGTCTTCCACCCTTCTATAAGAAATCTTGGCCAAAAATTTTGAAATTCGAAAAAATTTCCTAATTTATCAGAAAAATATTTTATTCTCTTTTTGAAAATTTTCAAAGGCGTATAACTTTTTTAATTTTCGTCGAAATTAAAAATTCAATGGTGATAATTTGCAAGTCTTCAACCCATCTATAAGAAATCTTGATAAAAAATTTGAAATTAAAAAAAAATTCCTAATTTATCAGAAAAATATTTTTTTTCTTTTTTGAAAATTTTCAAAAGTGTATAACTTTTTTAATTTTCATCAAAATTGAAAATTTATCTTAGATAATTCGCAAGTCTTCCACCCATATATAAGAAACCTTAACCAAAAATTTTGATGTTTCAAAAGAAATTCCTAATTTATCAGAAAAATATTTTGTTTCTTTTTTGAAAATTTTCAAAAGCGTATAACTTTTTTAATTTTCGTCGAAATTAAAAATTCAATTCTGATAATTTGCTAGTCTTGCACCCATCTATAGGAAACCTTTAGCAAAAATTTTTTAATTTAAAAAATATCCTAATTCATCAGAAAAATATTTTTTTCTGTTTTTGAAAATTTTCAAAAGTGTATAACTTTTTTTAATTTTCGTCGAAATTGAAAATTTAATTTAGATAATTTGCAAGTCTTCCACCTATCTATAAGTAACCTTGACCAAAAATGTCAACATTTGAAAAAAATTCCTAATTCATCTGAAAAATACTTTTTTCCCCTTTTTGAAAATTTTCAAAATGATATAGTCCACTTCGGTCCCGTAGAGTTGAGAGCCATCAGCAAGCAATTTTCTGGAATAAATCCCCGCTCGTGTTTACTAACGTAAACCCAAGCTGGGACAAGTTTCCAGCCTAATTGCTTTCTAATGGCCGCTTTACGACCTCGCCTAACCTTATGAGTCTTAAACTCAATGGGAGAAAGGGCGAGAGAAGCCATAAAGGCCACCTGGTCGGCAGCTGCATGGGAAGGATTCCCCGTCCCATGACTAGCCTGGCCAGCGTGACCGTGACTCATTAACCTAAGTGCCTTCTCTCTCTCTCACTCCTATACACTCTCAAGAAAAGTCGGCAGCGGCTGCCAACTTGAGCGCGTAATACATAACCATTTTTTGAAATTAAAATAAATCGAAACTTTTTTTGTGATTTCCCGGAAGAGGGACAGGTAAAGGAGATTAACCGTAGTTCATAGCTTTTAATTATAATTTTACCCGGGTTAATTGTATTTTATTATTTGTCCGTCATTTTATGTTTATTCAAACCTTGTTTAATATGAGTTTCATTTTCATGTTTAGGCTTGAGTTTCATTTGTGTTTTTCTTCCCTTTTTATGTTTCATATTTTATTCTTATGTCTCTTTTGTCTCGGTCTATGTTTAATTTAAGTTTCGTTTAATTTTTATTCTATGTTTAATTCAAAGTTTCATTTTTGTTTCACTTCGATCTATGTCTAATTTAAGTTCCCTTTCATTCTGCGTTTTATCTAAGTCTCTGTGTAATTTTAATTTCTTCTCTTTAATTTTCACATTTTACGTTTATACTACATTGTACCTTAAGTTTTTGTGACACTTCTCTTTTATTTTGACTTTTGATTCTGTAATCAAAAATTTAACAAAAGTTACCAAATTTGCGAAACAGCGGCAATTTCGGAACGCTACCGTGCGTTTTAAAAGTTGCCGCCTGCGCGCGGCCAGACTAGAGAGAGGGAATGCCGAGGCGTAAGAAACGCCCCTCCACCTCTCTCGCGATTCGCCGAGAGCTCCGTGCGAACCGACGGCCGGCAGCCTCTCGGACCCGCTGTTTAAAAGGCGGGTGCATCGAAAAAAAAGTAACTCTCGCTCAGCACTCTCGCTCCGAACACTTCGCTCTGGCGATCTCTCAGGCCTAAACACCCTTAGAGAAAGTTCAGACATTTTGTATTAGTTTATTCTTAAGCCTTGAGTAAAGTAAAAAGTAAAATTAAATCATAGTTTTTCTTAAACTTCCTCTCCTCCCTCCTCCTTAGTGGCGGTCTGCTCTCGTAGCACCGCCGAGCTATTGCTCTCTCTCTCTCCCTCTCTCACCTACCCGATTCCTAGTCATCCATCCTACCACGGAGTCTCTCTCTCTCTCTCTCTCACCTAAGAGGTCGGTCAGCTCTCGCAGCCCCGGTACCCTCGCATCTTTACTTGAGGTCGGTCAGCTTTTACAGCCCCGTCACCCTCGAATCTGTACTAGAGGTTGGTCAGCTTTTACAGCCCCGTTTCCCTCGAATCTTTTTCTCCGCTAGAGGTCGGTCAGCTTTAACAGCCCCGTAACCCTCGAACTTTTCTTGTCAAGAGGTCGGTCCTTTTGCAAACAGCCCCGCAACCCTCGAACTCCTCTCTCTTCTCAACGGGATCGGTCAGCTTGTAAACAGCCCCGATACTCCCTGCGAATCTCTCTCTCTCTTCCTGGGACTCCTAATCCACACCTATGCCTCGTCCTAACCAAAAACGCCGTTCCCGTCCCTGCAAACAGACGTGCATTCGCCGTCGCCTTGCAGCCCTCCGCGAGTCCCTCGAAGCGACTTGTCGCCCAGAAGATCGCCGCCCCTCCTACTCCTCCTCCCAACCTCCTAAGGCCATCGTACGATCGGTGGTCATCATCCCACCTCAACTCCACGTCCAACTTCCCACTCCTCCTTCCTCTACCTCTCCCGCTTCCTCCGCCCCCTCAAGCCCCTCGAAGCGTCCTCTGCCCGAGGACAGCGACAGTGACATCGTCCTGGTCGAGGAAATTGAGGTGGTGAAGAAGCGTCCTCGTCACCACTAACGTGACTCGCCGAACGTAACCTCCTTCTTTCCTCTCCCCTCCCTTCTTTCCACCCTGACGAGGGGACAAGCTCGTCCCTAAAAAAAAATAAAAGGTCGAGTGGTTGCGGGAAGCAACGGGCCTTGATTTCCACCGGCCCTGAAGAAACCACGTCAGCGTCCGGCTAATGCCCTGGCATTCATCGATGGACGACCTGCAGGCTTGGCACCTGTTTATCCAGAGCCAGGGTACCTGTCAGAGCCCGGCCTCCGCCCGATCCAGCTAAAGGACGGCTACCAGCAACGCACGAAGGCCTCTCGAACCAGGCCCGCTCTCCGACGATTCCGAGAGCAACTGGAGTTGCCACTACAGCACAGCTTAGTTCTGGCCCCGGTTTCCACCGACCAAACTACCTTGCCCCGTCAACGCCCGGCCCGCGCCCTGTCAGCATCCTGCATCTCAAGCAGATACCAGCTAACACCGCTTCACGGATCTCGGGTTTCGGTTTCCACCTGTCCGCAAACCAGTCTGCCCCGATAGGGTCCAATCGGCGCCCAGGCAGCTTCCAGAATCTTCAACCGATCAACACCGCATCTTAGATCAAGCCTGGACAAACACCATCCCCACGACCCACCTTGTATCAAAAATTGTATAACTTTTTTAATTTCCATCAAAATTAAAATTTTAATTAAGATAATTTGCAAGTCTTGTACCCATACATAAGCAACCTTAACCAAAAATTCTAAAATTAGAGGAAAAATCCTAATTTATCAGAAAAATATTTTTTTCTCTTTTTTGAAAATTTTCAAGTGTATAACTTTTTTAATTTTCGTCGAAATTAAAAATTTAATTCAGATAACTTGCAAGCTTTCCACCTATCTATAAGACACCTTGACTAAAAATTTCAAAATTTAAAAAAAAATTCCTAATTCATCTGAAAAATATTTTTTTCTCCTTTTTGAAAATTTTCAAAAGTGTATAACTATTTTAATTTACATCAAAATTAAAAATTCCTTGTGATAATTTGCAAGTCTTTCACATATCTATAAGAAATCTTAGCCAATAATATTGAAATTTGAAAAAAATTCCTAATTTATCAGAAAACTATTTTTATTCTTTTTTGAACATTTTCAAAAGTGTATAACTTTTTTACTTTTCGTCTAAACTGAAAATTTATATTATGTAATTCGCAAGTCTTCCACCCATCTATAAGAAACCATGACCAAAAAACTTGAAATTTAAAAAAAAATTCTTAATTTATCAGAAAAATATTTTTTTCTCTTTATGAAAATTTTCAAAAGTGTAAAACTTTTTTAATTTCTATCAAAATAAAAATTTTAATTTAGTTAATTTGCAAGTCTCCCGCCCATATATAAGAAATCTTAGCCAAAATTCTAAAATTTGAAGAAAACTCCTAATTTATCAGAAAAATATTTTTTTCTCTTTTTTTTTGAAAATTTTCAAAAGTGTATAACTTTTTAAATTTTTGTCGAAATTGAAAATTTAATTGAGATAATTTGCAAGTATTCCAACCATCTATAAGAAACATTCACCAAAAATATTGAAATTTAAAAAGAAATTCCCAATTCATCAGAAAAATGTTTTTTTCTCCTTTTTGAAAATTTTCAAAGGTTCATAACTTTTTTAATTTTCATGAAAATTAAAATTTTGAATTTAGATAATTTGCAAGCGTTCCACCCGTGTATAAGAAACCTGGACCAAAAGTTTTGAAATTTGAAACGAATTCCTAATTGATCAGAAAAATATTTTGTTCTCCTTTTTGAAAATTTTCAAAAGCGTATAACTTTTTTAATTTTCAACGAAATTGAAAATTCAATTGTGATAAATTGCTAGTCTTCCACCTATCTATAAGAAACCTTTACCAACAATTTTTTTAATTTAAAAAAAATTCCTCATTTATCAGAAAGATATTTTTTTTCTTTTTTGAAAATATTCAAAAGTGTGTAAGTTTTTTAATTTTCGTCGAAATGGAAAATTTAATTCACACAATTTGCAAGTCTTCCGCCCATATATAAGAAATCTTAGCCAAAAATTCTAAAATTTGAAGAAAAATCCTAATTTATTAAAAAAATATTTTGTTCTCTTTTTTGAAAATTTTCAGAAGTGCACAACTATTTTAATTTTCATCAAAATTAAAATTTCGAATTTAGATAATTTGCAAGCCTTCCACCCGGTGTATAAGAAACCTTGACCAAAAGTTTTAAATTTGAAAAGAATTTCTAATTGATCAGAAAAATATTTTTTTCTCCTTTTTGAAAATTTTCAAAAGCGTATAACTTTTGTAATTTTCGTCGGAATTACAAATTCTATTTTGATAATTTGCTAGTCTTCCATCTACCTATGAGAAACCTTTACCAAAAAATTTTTAAATTTGAAAAAAAATTCCTAATTTATCAGAAAGATATTTTTTTCTCTTTTTTGAAAATTTTCAAAAGTTTATAACTTTTTTAATTTTCGTCGAAATTGAAAATTTAATTCACATAATTTGCAAGTCTTCTGCCCATATATAAGAAATCTTAGCCAAAAATTCTAAAATTTGAAGAAAAATCCTAATTTATTAGAAAAATATTTTTTTCTCCTTTTTGAAAATTTTCAGAAGTGTATAACTTTTTTAATTTACATCAAAATTAAAGTTTTAATTTAGATAATTTGCAAGCCTTCCACCCGTCTATAAGAAACGTTTACCAAAAATTTTTTAATTTGAAGAAAAATCCTAATTTATCAGAAAAATATTTTTTTTTCCTTTTTGAGAATCTTCAAAAGTGTATAAATTTTTTAATTTTCGTCGAAATTGAAAATTCAATATTTAAAATTTACTAGTCTTTCACCCATCTATAAGAAACCTCAGCAGAAATTAAAAATTTTTTTTAAAAATTCCTTATTTATCAGAGAAATATTTTTTTCTCCTTTTTGCAAGTTTTCAAAAGTGCATAACTTTTTTAATTTTCGTCGAAATTAAAAATTCAATGTTGATAATTTACTAGCTTTTCACCCTTCTATAAGAAGAAGTGACTAAAAATTTTGAAATTTGAAAAAAATTCCTAATTTATCAGAAAAATATATTGTTTCTTTTTTGAAAATTTTCAAAAGTGTATAAATTTTTTAATTTTCGTCGAAATTGAAAATTCATTGCAGATAATTCGCAACTCTTCCACCCATCTATAAGAAACCTTGACCGAAAAATGAGAAATAAAAAAAAATTCCTAATTTATCAGAAAAACATTTTCTTCTCCTTTCTGAAAATTTTCAAAAGTGTATAACTTTTTTAATTTTCGTCGAAATGGAAAACTTATTTTAGATAATTTCCAAGTCTTCCATCAATCTATAAGAAATTTCACCCAAAAATTTTGAAATTTGAAAAAAATTCCTAATTTATCAGAAAAATATTTTGTTTCTTTTTTGAAAATTTTCAAAAGTGTTTAACTTTTTTAATTTACATCAAAATTAAAATTTTACCTCAGATAATTTGCATGTCTTCCACCTATATATAAGAAACCTTAACCAAAAATTCTAAAGTTTGAAGAAAAACCCTAATTTATCAGAAAAATATTTTTTTCTCTTTTTGAAAATTTTCAAAAGTGTAAAACTTTTTTAATTTTCGTCGAAACTGAAAATATATTTGGGATAATTCGTAATTCTTCCACCCATCTATAAGAAAACCTGACCAAAAAATTTGAAATTTAAAAAAGAATCCCTAACTGATCAGAAAAATATTTTGTTTCTTTTTTGAAAATTTTCAAAAGGGTATAACTTTTTTAATTTTCGTCGAAATTGAAAACTTAATTTAGATAATTTGCAAGTCTTCCACCTATCTATAAGAAACCTTGAACAAAAATGTCAAAATTTGAAAAAAATTCCTAATTTATCTGAAAATTATTTTTTTCTCCTTTCTGCAAATTTTCAAAAGTGTATAACTTTTATACTTTTCGTTGAAATTGAAAATTTAATATAGATAATTTGCACGTCTTCCGGCCGTATATAAGAAACCTTGGCAAAAAATTCTAAAATTTGAAGAAAGCTGCTAATTTATCAGAAAAATATTTTTTTTCTTTTTAGAAAATTTTCAAAAGTGTATAACTTTCTTAATTTTCGTCGAAATTGAAAGTTTAATTCTGATAATTTGCAAATCTTCCGCCCATCTATAAAAAATCTTGACCAGAAATTTTAATGTTTGAAAAAAAAATTCCTAATTTATCAGAAAAATATTTTTTTCTCTTTTTGAAAATTTTCAAAGGTGTATAACTATTTTAATTTTCGTCGAAATAAAAAATTTATCGGAGATAACTTGCTAGTCTTCCACCCATCTATAAGAAACCTTTATCAAAAATTTCAAAATTTGCAAAAAAATTCCTAACTCATCTGAAAAATATTTTTTTCTCCTTTCTGAAAATTTTCAAATGGGTAGAACTATTTTATTTTACATAAAAACTAAAATTTTAATTAAAATTATTGGCAAGCCTTCCACCCATACATAAGAAACCTTGACCAAAAGTTTTAAAATTTGAAAAGAATTCCTAATTGATCAGAAAATTTTTTTTTCTCCTTTTTGAAAATTTTCAAAAGCGTAGAACTTTTTTAATTTTCGTCGAAATTAAAAATTCATTTGAGATAATTCGCTAGTCTTTCACTCATCTACTAGGCAGTCTGATAAGTCCCTGAAAAATGAAACACGGAGACGTTTTTTTGGCCAAAGTCGGTTTTATTTTTCAACATACTCTCCTTTTAGGCCGATACGGCGAGTCCAACGATTTTCTAACTTTTTGATACCGTCCGAAAAGTACTCGATCGGAAGGTCTCCAAAATACGCCTCAGTTTCAGCTATGAGCTCCT
>NC_046662.1:108227261-108232916 GCF_010883055.1 Belonocnema kinseyi | reverse complement strand
CAATTAATCAAGTTCGAATAAACTAAAAATAACTTCAACAATTAATAAGGAAAAAACAGTTTTAGAGGTATTACCTTATATGAATACAACTTACGCGAAAAGGTGCAAGATACGAGTATGAGAGTAGAGAAAGATGTTTTCTTTTCAAAAGTGATTTCTCGAGCGAATGATTTCCTTTTTCGACCCATTGTTCCGTTTTTGGACGCTTCGGAGTACTTTGGCCCGGTGGAACCCACTGTTTTGCCTGTTGCGTTGACTCAGGAGTGCAGTAGTGGATCCAGGTTTCATCCATGGTCATGAATCGCCGCAAAAAGTCGGACGGCTTACGCGAAAATAATGCCAAATTCTGCTGGGAAGTTGTCACACGAATTCGTTTTGGTCCACTGTGAGCAAACGCGGTACCCATCGCGCGTAGAGCGCCTTCATGCCCAAAACTGAATGCACGATATTGCCCACACGTTCCAATGATATGCCTACAGCATTAGCTACCTCTCTCAATTTCACTTTGGGACCATTCAACATCATATCATGGATTTTTTCGACATTTTCTGGTGTAGTGACCTCTTTTGGGCGCCCAGATCGTTCAGCATCAACTGTGCTCGTACGGCCACAACGAAACTCGGTAAACTACTTATGAATCGTTCCAATCGACTGTGCAGAGTCCGGGTAATACTTATCCAGCTTGGCCTTGGTCTCGGATATCGCTTTCTTGCGAAGATAGTAGTGTTTGATCGAAACTCGAAACTCAGATTTTTCCATATTAAAAAAAAAACTCGGAGGTTAGTCACTTCTCAGTGCTGTAACTTGTAAATGCGTAAACATAAATGGCTGAAGTTTTGAAAAGCGTCATTTGAAGGATCAAGCTCGACGAAAATGGTTCACATTAGTGAATACAAATGCCATCTTTTAGAATTTTCAGGTACTTATCAGACTGCCTAGAATAAGAAACCTTGACCAGAAATTTTGAAATAAAAAAAATTCCTAATTAATAAAAAATGTTTTTTTCTCCTTTCTGAAAATTTTCAAAAGTGTATAACTTTTTTAATTTACATCAAAATTAAAATTTTAATTTAGATAATTGGCAAGTCTTCCACCTATACATAAGAAACCTTGACCAAAAATTCTAAAATTTGAAGAAAAATCCTAATTTATCAGAAAAATATATTTTTTCTTTTTTGAAAATTTTCAAAAGCGTATAACTTTTTTACTTTTCGTCGAAATTAAAAATTTAAGTTAGATAATTTGCACGTCTTCCGCCCGTATATAAGAAACCTTGGCAAAAAATTCTAAAATATGAAGAAAAATCCTAATTTATAAGAAAGATATTTTTCTTTTTTTTTTTGAGAATTTTCAAAAGCGTATAATTTTTTTAATTTTTGCGAAATTGATAATTTAATTTAGATAATTTAGTAGCCTTCCACGTATCTATAAGAAACCTTGACCAAAAATTCTAAAATTCGAAGAAAAATCCTCATGTATCAGAAAAATATTTTTTTTTCTTTTTTCGAAAATTTTCAAAAGTGTATAACTTTTTTAATTTTCGTCCAAATTGAAAGTTTAATTCAGATAATTTGCAAATCTTCCGCCCATCTATAAAAAATCTTGACCGGAAATTTTAATATTTGAAAAAAAATTTCCTAATTTATCAGAAAAATATTTTTTTCTCTTTTTGAAAATTTTCAAAAGCGTACAACTTTTCGTCGAAATTAAAAATTCCTTGTGATAAATTGCAAGTCTTTCACCCATCTATAAGAAATCTTAGCCAATAATATTGAAATTTGAAAAAAAATCCCTAATTTATCAGAAAATATTTTTTTCTCCTTTTTGAAAGTTTTCAAAGGTGTATAACTTTTTTAATTTTCGTCGAAATAAAAAATTTATCTTAGATAACTGGCTAGTCTTCCACTCATCTATAAGAAACCTTTACCAAAAATTTCAAAATTTGCAAAAAAATTCCTAATTCATCTGAAAAATATTTTTTCTCCTTTCTGCAAATTTTCAAGTGTATAACTTTTTTAATTTACATAAAAACTAAAATTTTAATTTACATTATTAGCAAGCCTTCCACCCATACATAAGAAACCTTGACCAAAAATTTTGAAATTAAAAAAAAATTCCTAATTCATCAGAAAAATATTTTTTTCTCCTTTTTGAAAATTTTCAAAAGTACATAACCTTTTAATTTTCATCAAAACTGAAACTTTGAATTTAGATAATTTGCAAGCCTTCCACCCGTTTATAAGAAACCTTCACCAAAAGTGTTGAAATTTGAAAATAATTCCTAATTGATCAAAAAAATATTTTTTTCTCCTTTTTGAAAATTTTCAAAAGTATATAGATTTTTTAATTTACATAAATATTAAAATTTTAACCTAGATAATTCGAATGTCTTCCGCCCATACATAAGAAACCTTAACCAAAAATTCTAAAATTTGAAGAAAAATCCTAATTTATCGGAAAAAGATTTTTTTCTCTTTTTTGAAAATTTTCAAGCGTACAACTTTTTTAATTTTTGTCGAAATTAAAATTTAATTAGGATAATTTGCAAGTCTTCCACCCATCTATAAGAAACCTTCACCAAAAATTTTGATGTTTGAAAAGAAATTCCTAATTTATCAGAAAAATATTTTGTTTCATTTTTGAAAATTTTCAAACGTGTATAACTTTTTTAATTTTCGTCAAAATTGGAAATTTTTCTGAGATAATTTACAAGTCTTCCACCCATCTATAAGAAGCCTTGACCAAAAAATTTGAAATTAAAAAAAAAATTCCTAATTTATCAGAAAAATATTTTCTTCTCCGTTTTGAAAAATTTCAAAACCGTATAACTTCTTTAATTTTCGCCGAAATTAAAAATTCAATGTTGATGATTTGCTAGTCTTTCAGCCATCTATAAGAACCCTTGACCAGAAATTTTGAAATTTAAAAAAAAGATCCTAATTTATCAGTAAAATATATTTTTCTCTTTTTTGAAAATTTTCGAAAGTGTATAACTTTTTTAATTTTCGTCGAAATTAAAAATTCAATTTTGATAATTTGATAGTATTCCACCCATCTATAAGAAACCTTCCTCAAAAAATTTTTAAATTTGAAAAAATATTCCCAATTTATCAAAAATATATTTTTTTCTCTTTTTTGAAAATATTCAAAAGTGTATAACTTTTTTAATTTTCGTCGAATTTGAAAATTTAATTTAGATAATTTGCACGTCTGCAGCCCATATATAAAAAATCTTAGCCAAAAATTCTAAAATATGAAGAAACATCCTAATTTATCAGAAAAATATTTTTTTTTCTTTTTTGAAAATTTTCAAAAGTGTATAACTTTTTTAATTTTTGTCGAAATCAAAAATTGAATTTTGATAATTTGCTAGTCTTCCACCCATCTATAAGAAACCTTTACCAAAAATTTTTAAATTTGAAAAAAACTTCCTAATTCATCTGAAAAATATTTTTTTCTCCTTTCTGAAAATTTTCAAAAGTGTATAACTTTTTTAATTTACATCAAAATTAAAATTTTAATTTAGATAATTGGCAAGTTTTCCACCCATACATAAGAAACCTTGACCAAAAATTCTAAAATTTGAAGAAAAATCCTAATTTATCTGAATAATATTTTTTTCTCCTTTTTGAAAATTTTCAAAAGTGTATAACTTTTTTAATTTTTGTCGAAATTGGAAATTTAATTGCTATAATTTGCAAGTATTCCACCCATCTTTATGAAACCTTGACCAAAAATTATCAAATTTAATAAAAAATTCCCAATTTATCAGAAAAATATTTTGTTCTCCTTTTTGAAGATTTTCAAAAGTGCATAACTCTTTTAATTTTCAAGAAAATAAAAATTTTGAATTTAAGTAATTTTCAAGACTTTCACCCGTGTATAAGAAACCTTGAACAAAAGTTTTGAAATTTGAAAAGAATTCCTAATTGATCAGAAAAATATTTTTTTCTCCTTTCTGAAAATTTTCAAAAGCGTATAACTTTTTTAATTTTCGCCGAAATTAAAAATTTAATGTTAATAATTTGCTAGTCTTCCACCCATCTATAAGAAGCCTTGACCGAAAAATTTGAAATTTAAAAAAAAATTCCTAATTCATCTAAAAAATATTTTTTTTTTCCTTTTTGAAAATTTTCAAAAGCGTATAACTTTTTTAATTTTCGTGGAAATTGGAAATTTATTTGAGATAATTTGCAAGTATTCCGACCATATATGAGAAACCTTGACCAAAATTTTGAAATTAAAAAAAAAATCCCAATTCATCAGAAAAATATTTTTTTCTCCTTTTTGAAAATTTTCAAAAGTTCATAACTTTTTTATTTATCATTAAATTTAAAATTTTGAATTAAGATAATTTGCTAGTCTTCCACCCATCTATAATAAGACTTGACCAAAAAATTTAAAATTAAAAAAAAATTCCTGATCTATCAGTAAAATATTTTCGTCTCTTTTTTGAAAATATTCAAAAGCGTACTACTTTTTTAAATTTTCATCGAAATTAAAAATTCAATTTTGCTAATTTGCTAGTATTCCACCCATCTATGAGAAACCTTGACCAACAATTATGAAATTAAAAAAAAGTTCCCAATTCTTCAGAAAAATATTTTTTTCTCCTTTTTGAAAATTTTCAAAAGTGCATAACTTTTTTATTTTTCATTAAATTAAAAATTTTGAATTTAGATTATTTGCTAGTCTTCCACCCACCTATAAGAAGACTTGACCAAAAAATTTAAAATAAAAAAAAATTCCTAATTTATCCGAAAAATATTTTCTTCTCTTTTTTGAAAATATTCAAAAGCGCACAACTTTTTTAATTTTCATCGAAATTAACAATTCAATTTTGGTAATTTGCTTGTCTTCCACCCATCTATGAGAAGCCTTTACCAAAAATTTGAAAAAAAATTCCTGATTCAGCTGAAAAATGTTTTTTTTTCTCCTTTTTGAAAATTTTAAAGAGCCTATAACTTTTTTAATTTATGTCGAAATTAAAAATTCAATTTTGATAATTTGCTAGTCTTCCACCCATGTATAAGAAGCCTTCACCAGAAATTTCAAAATTTGAAAAAAAATTCCTAATTCAGCTGAAAAATATTTTTTTCTCCTTTTTGAAAATTTTCAAAAGCGTATAACTTTTTTAATTTTCGTTAAAATTAAAATTTTGAATTGAGATAATTTGCAAGCCTTCCACCCATGTATAAGAAACCTTGACCAAAAGTTTTGAAATTTGAAAAGAATTCCTAATTGATCAGAAAAATATTTTTTGCTCCTTTTTGAAAATTTTCAAAAGCGTATAACTTTTTAAAATTTCGTCGAAATTAAAAATTCAATTTTGACAATTTGCTAGTCTGCCACCCATCTATAAGAAACCTCTACCAAAAAATTTTTAATTTGAAAGAAATTCCTAATTTTTTAGAAAAATTTTTTTTTCTTTTTTGAAAATATTCAAAAGTGCATAACTTTTTTAAGTTTCTTGGAAATTGAAAATTTAGCTTTGATAATTTGCTATTCTTCCACCCATCTATAAGAAAACTTGACCAGAAAATTTGAAATTGAAAAAAAATTCCTAATTCATCTGAAAAATCTTTTTTTCTCCTTTTTGAAAATTTTCAAAAGCGTATAACTTTTTTAATTTTCGTCGATATTTAAAATTAAAGT
>NC_046662.1:108224575-108227161 GCF_010883055.1 Belonocnema kinseyi | reverse complement strand
ATCATTGCCCCTTTTTCCCTTTTCATTCTCTTATTTACTAGATAGTTCAGAACATATATGTTGTCCATTACCCCCATTCCTTTTCTAAACCCTGTCTGATTCGGTGACTCGGTCTTTTTTCTTCAACTTCTATCTTCAATCTCTCCGACAAAATAGTTAAATATATATTATATACAGTGTTCGCATCAACGTCACCCCCCCTATAATCTTTAACCTCCTCTCCCTTGCCTTTCTTTACTATTGGTATAACTACTCCTTCTTACCATAACTCTAGCCACCCCTCTCCTCTCCATACTCTATTACACATTATCCATGCCCATTCCTCTAGTTCCTCCTCTCCATATTTCTATGCATCATTTGGAATCTCATCTATACCAGGTGCCTTTCCATCCTTCATTATTCCTAAAACTTTAACTATTTCTTCTCTTGAAATTTCCCCTTTCTCGTCTCTTTCTCTACCATATTTTCCTCCCTTTACAACTTTTCTCTCTACCCCTCCTAGCAAATCCAAAAAATATTTCTTCCATTCTATCATTTCAATATCTTGGTTTACTCTTTTTCTTCTTTTTCTTTCTCTATTTACTACCTTCCATACCTCTTCTTCCGTCCTAGCCTTCTCCGCCTCTTCCTCAAACCTTTTATTCTTTTCCTCTTTCTTTTGATAACACAATTCAGTATACTCTTTCTTTTTTTTCCTATATTCTTCCCCATTACTTTTTCTTTTCTCCACTTTCTTAATTCCTTTCTGACCTCCTTTTTTTCTCTTCGCAGTCCTCATCCCACTCACTTCTATTCCCCCCTTTACTATCTTCATTATTGTTTGTGCACTCTAATCCTATTTTTACTCATATTGTTATTCCTTTTTTGTCCCTCTAATGTCACTATTAAGGGAAAGTGATCCGAATCAATATATTCTCCTACTTCTAGTTTCTTAACCTTCTCTCTTACCTCATCATCCACTATCACATAATCAATTACCGTTCCTCTTTCATTTCCTGAGCGTGTATATTCTCCTTTTTCATCCCCTTCTATATTCCCATTTAAGATATACCATCCCAACTCCTCCAAGCTCTTCAACAACTTTTTTCCCTCCCCATTTAGTACCTTATCTTTGGATTTACTTCCTTTCTCTTCTCCCCATTCCCTTCCTCCTCTGTCTCCTGTTCTCGTATTGAAATCGCCACCTATTATCATCCTAATCTCTTCTTATTTTCTTCAATCATTTCTTTAATCTCCTCTGCTTTTTCCTGCATATCACCGTTCACATAAATCCCCACTACCTTCCACTTCTCTCTTCCCATCATAGCCTCTTCTACTATTACTGCTTCTTTTTGTTCATTCCTGTCTTTCTTATCTTTCCCTGTTATACATTCATTCCTTACTCCCATCACCATTCCTCCCATTGAACTGCCCTTTTTATTCTTTCTCTTTGCATTTTGCACTTGCCATTTGTAACCACTTGGTAACCTTCCCCTTACTATTTCCCATCCCTTTTCATCTAACCACATCTCCATCATTATGACTACATCCCATTGTGTCAAATTTCTCATAAACTCCTTATCCTTTCTCTCTAATCCTGCTATATTCCAGTAACAAAATCTTCCATTCTTTCCTACTTTCGTATCTCATCTTTTTTTCCTGCTTACAATTTCTTATTTCCCTATCTCCCGTTCCTTCCTCTTCTAGTTTCCCTGCACCTCATTTCTTACTATCTCTTCCCTTTCTTCATCCCAATCCCACCATACTCCATCCATCTGAATTCTCCCATACTTAACCCATGTTCTCTTTCCCTTTTTTCTTTCCTCTTCCGCTATTTTCCTTAATTTGTACTGCATCTTCCTTTCTACCCATGTCAAATCATCCTCTATTCTCTTCGGACTACCATATAATAACCTCTTCTTTACCATCACCTCCCTCTTATGTTCCTATTTCTTTAGTTTCACCAGTACCATTATCTCCCCTCTTCTCACTTCTCTTCCTATATTTCGCATTTCCTCTATCTCTACCTTAGCATCAATCCTTTTTAGTACTTCGTCCACCCCTTCCTTCAGCTCCATCCCCTCTAATCTTATACCCTTTATCACTATATTTAATTTTATTTCTTCCCTCTCTTTCCTCTCTATTCTTTGTTCTATGTTTCTCAGCCTTTCTATCTCCTTATTCCCACTCTCGTCCCCGCCGTAATTCCCGTTCGAGCTTTCAAGATTCTTCATCCTACTAGGCAGTCTGATAAGTCCCTGAAAAATGAAACACGGAGACGTTTTTTTAGCCAAAGTCGGTTTTATTTTTCAACATACTCTCCTTTTAGGTCGATACAGCGAGTCCAACGATTTTCTAACTTTTTGATACCGTCCGAAAAGTACTCGATCGGAAGGTCTCCAAAATACGCCTCAGTTTCAGCTATGAGCTTCTCATTTGAGTAAAAACGCTTACCGGTAAGCCATCTCTTCAAGTTAGGGAACAAGTAATAGTCGCTGGGGGCCAGTCTGGTGAATACGGTGGCTGAGGAACCAATTCTAAGCCGATTTCATGCAATTTTGCTTGTGCAACTAAGCATGAATGAACAGGCGCATTGTCGTGATGATA
>NC_046662.1:108211987-108224475 GCF_010883055.1 Belonocnema kinseyi | reverse complement strand
TTTCATCCATGGTTATGAATCGGCGCAAAAACTCGGTCGGCTTACGCGAAAATAATGCCAAATTCTGCTGGGAAGTTGTCACACTAATTCGTTTTTGGTCCATTGTGAGCAAACGCGGCACCCATCGCGCGCCGAGCTTCTTCATGCCCAAAACTGAATGCACGATATTGCCCACACGTTCCAATGATATGCCTACATCATTAGCTACCTCTCTCAATTTCACTTTGGGATCATTTAACATCATATCATGGATTTTTTCGACATTTTCTGGTGTAGTGACCTCTTTTGGGCGCCCAGATCGTTCAGCATCAACTGTGCTCGTACGGCCACAACGAAACTCGGTAAACCACTTATGATTCGTTCCAATCGACGGTGCAGAGTCCGGGTAATACTTATCTAGCTTGGCCTTAGTCTCAGATATCCTTTTCTTACGAAGATAGTAGTGTTTGATCAAAACTCGAAACTCAGATTTTTCCATATTAAAAAAAACTCGGAGGTTAGTCGCTTCGTAGTACTGTAACTTGTTAATGCGTAAACATAAATGGCTGAAGTTTTGACAGGCGTCATTTGAAGGATCAAGCTCGACGAAAATGGTTCACATTAGTGAATACTAATGCCATCTCTTAGAATTTTCAGGTACTTATCAGACTGCCTAGTACCTCTTATCTCCTCTACCTTTGTATTATTAATTTCTTCCTGCTTCTCTAGTTTTTACTCCAATGACTCCATCCTCTTTTCCAACTTTTCCCTGATTTCTTCCCATTTTTTTATTTCTTTCATAACTTCCGCCATTTCCCGCCTAATTTCCTTCCTTAATTCCTCTCCCCTTCTCTCCTGCTTTTCTTCATAAATCCCCATTACCTCTATTATCACTTCTCTAATTTCCTTTAGCCTTTCTTCTTTCATCGACATTTCATTTACATCTCCACTACCGTCAGCACCCTCCCTGTTATCGCTTTTCCCTGCCAAACTCTGCTTTTCCGGCGGCGATCTAAACATTTTCTGGTATTTTATACTCGCCCCGATATCTTCCTTCTCTTCACTGCTTTCCCTCTCCCCTTTTTTTCTTTTGATAAATGCTTCTATGGACCCTACGCTTTTTGCTCTTAATCTTTCCTTTTCTATAGTTCTTTTATACTTGCCCCTTGCCTTCCTTTCCTTTATCTCTTTCGGCGTACTGAACACTTCCTGCTCTAATTCTGTTTCTTCCGAGGAGATACTCGCTCCACTAGCTATTAATCAAATTGAAATTTTCCCGCCTTCTATACTTTCCTGCCTCTATCGTCGCTGTCTGTTACCTGTCACGCCTTTCTTTGTCGCTACCCGACCCTGCTACTATCAATCCGTCAACACAGTCTTCCCACCCTGTGACAAATCTCCAAACAAACTTCCACACAAATCTGTCTCAATCCTCCAAAATATCTACCTCCCCTTTGCAATCTCACAATCCCTCAATTAGATCTCTCACCTCCACACCCTTCCACACACTTCCACAATCCACTCACCTCAAATTTCACCACAATATGACCTTGACCAAAAATTTCAAAATTTGAAAAAAAATTCATAATTCAGCTGAAAAATATATTTATTTCTCCTTTTTGAAACATTTCAAAAGCATATAACTTTTTTAATTTTCGCCGAAAATAAAAATTCAGCTTTGATAATTTGCTAATCTTGCACCCATCTATGAGAAACCTTGACCAAAAAATTTGAAATTCCAAAAAAAAATCCTAATTTATCAGAAAAATATTTTTATCTCTTTTTTGAAAATTTTCAAACGTGTATAACTTTTTTAATTTGCATAAAAATTGAAATTTTTTATTTAGATAATTTGCAAGCCTTCCACCCGTGTATGAGAAACCTTTACCAAAAATTCTAAAATTTGAAAAGTGTTCCTAATTTATCAGAAAAATATTTACTTCTCCTTTTTGAAAATTTCCAAAAGCGTATAACTTTTTTAATTTTCGTCGAAATTAAAAATTCAATTTTTATAATTTGCTAGTCTTCCTTCCATCTATAAGAAACCTTGACCAAAAATTTTGAAAAAAAACTCCTAACTGATCAAAAAAATATTTTCTTCTCCTGTTTGAAAATTTTCAAAAGCGTATAACTTTTTTAATTTTCATCGAAAGTAAAAATTCAATTGTGATAATTTTCTAGCCTTCCACCCATCTATAATACACCTTGACCAAGAAATTTGAAATTTAAAAAAAGAATTCCTAACTTATCAGAAAAATATTTTTTTCACTTTTCTGAAAATTTTCAAAAGTGTATAACTTTTGAAAATTTAATTTAGATAATGTGCAAGTCTTCCACCCATCTATAAGAAACCTTGACCAACAAATTTGAAATTAAAAAAAAATTCCTAATTCATCTGAAAAATAGATTTATTTCTCCTTTTTGAAACTTTTCAAAAGCGTATAACTTTTTTAATTTTCGTCGAAAATAAAAATTCACTTTTGATAATTTGCTAATCTTTCACCCATCTATGAGAAACCTTAACCAAAAATTTTGAAATTTAAAAAAAATTCCTATTTCGTCAGAAAAATATTTTTTTCTCCTTTTGGAAAATTTTCAAAAGTGCATAACTTTTTTAATTTTCATCAAAATTACAATTTTGAATTTAGGTAATTTGCAAGCCTTCCACCCGTGTATCAGAAACCTTGACTAGAAGTTTTGAAATTTGAAAAGAATTCCTAATTTATCAGAAAAATATTTACTTCTCCTTTTTGAAAATTTTCAAAAGCGTATAACTTTTTTAATTTTCGTCGAAATTGAAAATTCAATTTTGATAATTGGCTAGTATTCCACCCATCTATAAGAAACCTTTACTACAAATTTTTAAATTTGAAAAAAAAATTCCTAATTCATCAGAAAGTGTTTTTTTTTCTTTTTTGAAAACTTTCAAAAGTGTATAACTTTTTTAATTTTCGTCGAAATGGCAAATTTATCTTAGATAATTTGCTAGTCTTCCACCGATCTATAAGAAACCTTAACCAAAAAATTTTTTTTTAAAATCCTAATTCATCTGAAAAATATTTTTTTTTCCTTTTGGAAAATTTTCAAAAGCGTATAACTTTTTTAATTTTCGTAAAAATTAGAAATTCGATTTTGATAATTTGCAAGTCTTCCATCCATCTATAAGAAACCTTTACCAAAAAATCGAAAATTTGAAAAGATTCCTAGTTCATCTGAAAAATATTTTTTTCTCTTTTTTGAAAATTTTCAAGTGTATAACTTTTTTAATTTACATCAAAATTCAAATTTTAATTTAGATAATTTGCAAGCCTTCCACCCGTGTATTAGAAACCTTGACCAAAAATTCTAAAATTTGAAGTAAAATCCTAATTTATCAGAAAAATATTTTTTTCTCTTTTTTGAAAATTTTCAAGTGTATAACTTTTTTAATTTTCGTCAAAATTGAAAATTTATCGGAGATAATTCGCAAGTCTTCCACCCATCTATAAGAAACCTTGACCAAAAATTTTGAAATTTGAAAAAAAATTCCTAATTTATCAGAAAAATATTTACTTCTCCTTTTTGAAAATTTTCAAAAGCTTATAACTTTTTTAATTTTCGTCGAAATTGAAAATTCAATTTTGATAATTGGCTAGTATTCCACCCATCTAGAAGAAACCTTGACAAAAATTTTTAAATTTGAAAAAAACTCCTAATTGATCAGAAAAATTTGTTTTCTCCTGTTTGAAAATTTTCAAAAGCGTATAACTTTTTTGATTTTCGTCAAGATTGAAAATTTATCTGAGATAATTCGCAAGTCTTCCACCCATCTATAAGAAACCTTGACCAAAAATTTTGAAAAAAAATTCCTATTTCGTCAGAAAAATATTTTTTTTTCTCCTTTTTGAAAATTTTCAAAAGTGCATAACTTTTTTAATTTTCATCAAAATTAAAAATTTGAATTTAGACAATTTGCAAGCCTTCCACCCGTGTATAAGAAACCTTGACCAGAAGTTTTGAAATCTTAACAGAAATCTAGGGAAAAAGAGTGGAAAACTAACCGCGTTATTCGTGGACTGTAAAGCAGCTTTTGATTCGATAAACAGAAAAGTGTTATGGCTGGCAATGGAAGAGAGGAGAATAGAAGAAAGACTGGTGGAAAGGATAAAGGAAATCTTTACTGAAACCAGAATTAGGGTGAAGATAGAAAAGGAAAAAGGAGAGGTATTCTGGATAGATAGAAGTCTAAGGCAAGGGTTCCCTTTGAGTCCGCTACTGTGTAATATGCTGTTGGCAGATCTAGAGGAGAAGCTAAAGAGGAAAGGAAAAGGGGGGACGATATTAGGTAACAGCAAAATATACTCTCTAGCTTATGCGGATGAGGTAGTTTTGTTAGCAGACAACGAGAAGGGGATGAATCTAATGATGAGAATTTTTGAAGAGTATGTGGTAGCAAAGGATCTGACGGTGAACGTAGAGAAGACAAAGGTGATGTGTTTCAGAAAGAGAAACACCATAATAGATTACGTTTGGAGGATGAACGGACAAATAGTGGAAAGAGTGGAGGAATTCTGTTACTTAGGTTTTTGTTCGAGGCAGGAGTGGGAAACGAGCTGCAGGTGAGGAAAAGAATTGAATGAGCGAGTAAAGTAATGGGCCAAATATGGGACATAGGAAACAAAAGGTTTAAGGACGATTGGAGAATGAGGGTAGGGTTGTTTGATGCGTTGGTTTGGGCGGTGTTGTGTTATGGAGTGGAGATTTGGGGATGGAAGGAACATAGGAAAGCATGAGCGATTTTAGAGGTGGGTAATGGGGGTTAGCTGGAGTTGCCCAGAATACATGTTAAGAGAAGGGTTAGGAAGAGGAAATATGATTACTAGACAAATTAAGAGAGCATGAAGGTTTGAAGAGAAGCTAAAAAGGGGGGAGGGAAGTAGAATTGCACAAGCATGTTTCGGCGAAATTAGGAACAACGAAGCGAGAGGTAATTTGGGGAATTCAAAATGGGAGGAAGAAAGGAGAAAAATGAGAAGGGGGTGTAATAATTGATAAGAGGTTACGGAGTGGCAGGATATAGAGTTAGAGCTATTAGTTAAACAAGAAGAAGAGAGATGGACAAAGATAATAGACTCGAGGTACAATAGATGGTATAGGATGGTCAAAGGGTTGACGGAACCAGAATATCTGCAAAAAATAAAAAGGGAAGAAAAATGGAGTAGGTTTATACGGTTCAGAATGGGAGAAGGAGTGAGTGCTTATAGATATTGGATGGATGAAGAGAAGAATCTATGTAGAGTATGTGGATTTGAAGTGGAGTCATGGGCACATGTTTTAGAGAGATGCACAGGAGAGGAAGATGGGCAGTTGAGCGTTGATGAGTGCGTAAGGTGGATTTTGAATGGTAATGGACAGGGAGTGATCTGGATGAAGAAATTGGAAGAAATAAGTTAAATTTAAAATCGTGAAAAATGTTTTTTTTTATGATTAAAGGAAACGGAAGCCCTGGAAGATCGCACATTACTAGAATTATTAGTTTTATTTTTTGTTGTTATTATTTAATTTAATTTTTTAAGTAAGGCGAAACATTAGTAGATAAGTAGCGGATAACTTAGATTAAGGATGGAATGTAAATTTTATGTACAGGGAGCGGAGGCCCTCAAACCCGTAAATGGGAGAGTTTAAATATACATACATATTCACAATTTAGATACTTTGCAAGTCTTCCACCCATCTATAAGAAACCTTGACCAAAAATTTTGAAATTTGAAAAAAATTCCTAATTGATCAGAAAAATATTTTTTTCACCTTTTTGAAAATTTTCAAAAGTGTATAACGTTTTTAATTTTCATCAAAATTAAAATTTTTAATTCAGATAATTTGCAAGTCTTCCAACCATTTACAAGAAACCTTGAACAAAAATTTTGCATTTGAAAAAAATTCCTAATTGATCAGAAAAATGTTTTTTTCTCCTTTTTGAAAATTTTCAAAAGTGTATAACGTTTTTAATTTTCACGAATATTAAAATTTTTGATTTAGATAAGTTGCAAGTCTCCCACCCGTCTATAAGAAACCTTGACCAAATATTTTGAAATTTGAAAAAAAAATTCTAATTTAACAGAAAAATATATTCTTCTCCTTTTTGAAAATGTTCAAAAGCGTATAAATTTTATAATTTTCATCGAAATTAAAAACTCAATTTAGATAATTTGCAAGTCTTCCACCCATCTATAAGAAACCTTGAACCAAAATTTCTTTTTTTGAAAATTTTCAAAAGTGTGTAACTTTTTTAATTTTAATCGAAATTGAAAGTTTAATTTAGATAATTTGCATGTCGTCCCCCCATCTATAAAAAAAACCTTGAATGAAAATTTTGAAATTTGAAAAAAATTCCTAATTTATCAGAAAAATATATTTTTTTCTTTTTTGAAAATTTTCAAAAGTATATAACTTTTGCGCAGCTTACAAATTATTTGAGAAATAAGCTTTTTTAATTTCCTACGAAAAAGATTAGTTGCGGGTCATTAGCTACTATGTTTTTTCGCTTGTTCTAAGTTTTTATCCAAAAATATTGTGGAGTTCGGAAGTAAACCTGGGGAGAATTGTAGACACATAACCTCAAAATACACACACATTACTTAAATGTGGCAAAATAAATCTTTCTTTGATTTTCCCACAAAAGAATAGTTCGAGGTGCCCATTAGTATATTCGCTGTCATTTACGAAATTTTTAAGACAAAATCTTCTTTATTGCATAAAAAGGTCGGGGAACCTAACACTGGTAAAATCGATAACTCTTAAGTATCACATGCCCCTGATTAAAGGTACTATTAATTAAAAATGCCAAGAAAGGTGGAATATTATTATTATATAGTTAGCGATAACTAAGACTAAATCCACTTAAAAACAGGCAGGTTCTGCACTTAAAGTGGCAGAATTTCTCGGGGACAAAGTATGTTTTCTTTAGAGAAAATTAAAGCGATACATCCTTTTTTGTATTTGCGCAAAAAAAATCTCTATTAAGTTATGCGTATTTGGATTATGTACTTTTTTGCAAAAAAAATTTGTTTGCTTTAAATCTCTATAAATTGTGACCTAATTGAGTTACTGGGGATTTCTACAAGGGCACCGCCGCCTCAAAATTTGAGGCTGGAGATTTTTTTCCTAAAAACATGATTTTTGAATTTTTCTCGTAATAGATGCAACATATTGCGAATGGGTGAAAGGTATTTTTTACAGAACTTTTGTTTTAGATAATCAAAGCTTTATTAACTTTTTTTGTGTACGCCAATGCTTTGCGAGAAGAATTACGCAGGGGCGGCCGAACGCAGGTTATCTGTCTTTTTCGCTTCTTAAGGACATGCTCTTCGGTGACCACGTGACCAAACAAATCTCCAGCTATAAACATTTCTTTAAGGTGTTCACTGTGTCCACACGGTTTGAGATATCGTGTTTAAACTTTGACAGATAAAATAAAAAGCACGAAAGAACGTTTGTATACGTCAATATTTTGGTAATTTTAAGGAAATTTTATTGATAAATTAATGAAATAGAATATTATCATTCGAGTTATAGCACTTTGCTGATCAGTTTTGGGTAAAATGCATCAAACCAAAAATTATCTGCAAAGTGCTGTAACTCGAATGGTAATATCATATTTCATCAATTTATAAATAAATTTCCTTTAAAAGTATAAACATCCGCCGCTCCTAATAAATTAGAATGAATGAAAAAAATCAATGACCTTAATAATATATTACTGAAAAGTGGACTTACCGGCAACAAAGGAGATGACTGCATCGCAGAATTTCCCACCGCATTTTACCTTAAACAAAGTCTTTTTTATTTGGTTGGCGTCGAACTTCATAACTCGACTTAGTGGCACGATTTCACACTTTTTATGTTTTTTTTTACTTTTGCACGCACTAGGGTCCCTGTACTGAGGGACGCGCCAAAAGCGTTGTAGTGGGGGGAGTTGGAACGGAAGTTGGAGCCAGCTGTAGAACGCGCGATGTATTTAAACGGCAAGAAACACGACAACACTAAACATATCGAAGGTGCCGAAGCGTGAAGCTATAGAAAATTGCAATAACTGTACAGTATCTGCTGTTGGAACAGAAACATCGCTTTCTTCTCGCTCGACCAATCCACAGTGAGCTGCCTGTTTGGTGCGTCCCTCACTACAGGGTCCCTACTATTCGCATACCGAAGCGCGAAGCTGTAGTAAAATTTGGTATAGTATCTTGATTTAGCACGGAAGTGTCTCTCTCTTCTCTCTCGACCAATCCGCAGTCAGCTGCCCGATTGGCGAGTCTTATTACAGGGTCCCTAATACGCACTAACGTACTTAAGGGATTAGTTGGGTTTCAGAGGTTTAAAAAAACGGTATTTTTACTATTTTTTTTATTATATGCAATCATATATTTTATTTAAACGATTCAGGATATCAAAGATACATATTTAAAAAGTATTTTCTTAAATTTTTATTTAAAAATTCCGAAAACTCAGCCGTTGGTACCTCATCTCCCTTCACGTCTGATAAAAAATGCTCTTGCCGTGGATAGCATAACTCATTATTGGTTTATCTAAAATCAAAAAACCAAAAATATTTCGTTAATACATAGATAAATCTCGTTATTGGACGAAGGAAAAAATTAAAATTTGAATTTTTGACAGACTTTGAACAAAAAAAAAAACACATTTTTTGTCAAATTTTAGCCATGTATTGGCTCGAAAAAATTAGTTGTGATTAAAAAAAAAATCACTCATTCAGTGAATAGATAATGTTATTTCAAAGAAGTGTGCCAAATTTGAACAAAATTGCTTCATAACTTTTCGAGAAATCGTGTCCACCGACTTAAAAAATTAAGTTTTGAGATAAACGCGTTTAAAGTTTTAAATTGAAATAACATGCAAAATTTTTTTTTAACTTACATAGAATCATCGATTCCAGCACCATAAAGCAAAGTACCTGCTGCTGCGGCAATATCCAGGGCATCCTTTTGCTCTTCCCTCTGGCGAATTCTTGCTTCACGCGTCGCAGCGTCAGCTTTCTTTCGGCATGAGTATGCAGTTCTCATCTTCTTTTTGGGCATACTCGTAGCTGTTTCGACCAAATTTCTTAGAATTTTACTCGTATCCATTTAAAATTTTAGTAGAATATTTTAAAAATATTGTACTATTTAATAAGACAAACAAAAAATCGATTTATTGACATTTTTAAACCCACCTAACCCCTTAAGGGAGCAACAAGCCATCTCGAAGTCACACACTTCCTCGTGAGAGGATATATCAGGCTGGGTCGACTTCCATGGGCGCGTGTAATCGCATATAATTTTGTAGTTATCCACCTCCTTGTAGATGGCCCTACTATAGTGGCAGAAGTTGGGGTAATATTTTCTTGAAATATCTTTGCGCCACTATTCTAGTGTTTACTGAGGTTATGTTTTCATCAACAAACGTCAAATTTTTCTAAATTTAAAAAAGTTGTGTTTCCTCGTATGCAGTGAAATCAGGAAATTGAAAAATAAACAAGGTTAAAGTAAATTGAAATGTTCGTGCTGTACCAGGATGTCACTGATTTCACTTCTATATTATAATTCGAATGAATAAAATGTTGAAAAAAAGTTACATATTATGTGTCATGTATTTCTTCATTAATTAGAAAATAAATGCAGAATTATACAAATTTATGCCGAAAAATGATGCAGGAAACATTATTTATACATTTTTCGTCTTACATTCGTATAATTCTGAATTAATTCGTTTATTTTCTCTGATTTTAATTCATGCAATAAACTCAAATAACATACTCATATACGCGCACGAACACATAGATACGCTTTAGTATGCCACCTCCTTGCAGATTGTGCTAGTTTTGCTATATGTGGTCAAACCAACCCATGAGTATCGAAACAGCCTGGGATGTATCCTAAAGTACACTTTCAGGACTTTCGCAAAAATGTTTTGTATGTAAAAGAATTTTTGGAGATTGTAATTCCTGTATGAAATAATTGTTCAGCAAGCCACTTTGAACTGATAAATAGTACTACCAGTTATATGAGCACATTTTTCAAACCTTTTACAAACCGCACAATTTACAAAATTATAAAAGTGAGATCGCGCGTGCACGTGTTGATTGCCGGCCGGTTTCACTCGCGCCGTTTATGCGACATAGGCAACTGCGTGGTCTTCAGTGCAACTGAGAAAGGCGACGGTTGCTACACGCACCAACGCGCCCCAACCTACTCGCTCCGAAAGTAGTACCATCTAAAAAAGTTTATATCTTTCGATGCAGACAGAAATATTGCTAAAGGAGCTAAAGAAGGGAATAATACTATTTGATTTGCAATGTATGAAATAAATGTGCATACATCACGTGACTTGAAACTACCAATAAGACATGTGCATTCAACTCTGCGCTGTTTTCACTGTTTATCCTGAGTGTATACACTGAATGGACTGTATATAGTTACACATTATATATCATTGGCACACTGTTTGTATTCATATATGCAATCTATATTCCTAACTACCTATACCTTACCACGTCTCACAACCGTAAGATAGGTGGTTACAGTATGTAAAGGAAACAATACGACGATCCAGCAAAAGCCTCGTGCACCCTAAGAACACGGAGTGACCCAAGGACAACCGCCTTCTGCATTTTTCCCGCAAGTGTTCTAGCATATTGTTGACACGCAGGGATGCTTTTTAGGATATTAGAAAGTGAAAGCTTGCCACCTCCAAGAGCGCCGATGATAAGGACGATCAGTATAACAGAATATTCCGGGTACAATCGTTGCAACTCCCATATAAGGTCTCGATACCTCTCTTTCTTTTCATTCTCCTTGGCTATGATGTTTTTGTCAGCTGGTGCCGAAAATTTGATAACGAACGTGGTTCGCTTCTCGAAGTCAAGACGAACCATGTCAGGCCTCGAGTGAGCAACAGAAACAATTGTCGAGAATATAAAGTTCCAGTATATGCGGCACTTCCCATTCTCGACAATTGACTCAATTTCCGTAGGAGCATTTGGAGGAGCGATATTAAGGTGAATGCCGTAGGAGGACAGAGATGGTAATAAAGCACTCTTAGTGCCGCATTGTGCCTTTGAATGTTGGTCGTTCCCGCGTGTGTTAGACAACTAGATAGTATGTGAGCTAAATGCTCGGGGTGTGCATGGCACGCCCTGCAGCAATCATCGGGAATGTCTTGGCTCTAAATGTGGCGACGGTATGTTAAGGTGGAAATGACACCGTCTTGGCATGCAAAAATGAAACCCTCTGTACCAGACTTCAATCCGGGCGATTTAAGGAAAGCAAACGTTAGCTCACAAGACATTGACAGATCCTTCACATTTCTGTGGAAGATACCGTGCATCCTCTTATCGAAGAGCTGTTCACGAAAGTTTTTCTCTTGTGCTTTCTTAATCCGGGCTTTCAGGAGTGAGGCGTGAGATGTACAGTCGCGGAACGGAAGACTCAAGATGCATGCTTTTGTTCATGTGCATAAACTTTCTTGTCCCGATATCAAGAGATCTGAGCTCGTTCTTTCTCCATGGAACTACTCCAAATGAATAGAGTAGTACCGGGACGGCAAGCATGTTCGTTGCAGATACTTTGTTCCTCGCCGACAGTTCGGAAGACCAAATCTGTCAGATGAGACGTTTGTATCTGCTTCGGAGAGTATCCTTTATAGATGTCACATCCCGAATGCAGCTCTGTGGCATGCCCAAATATGTATAAGTCTCTCCAGCGCAAAGGTGTCGTATGGCGCTTCTATCAACGAGCTCAGGATCTTCAGGGATGCCATTAAGTTTTCCTCGCTTCAAATAAACCTTAGCGCATTTGTCTAACCCAAATTCCATTCCAATTTTCTTAGTATATCGTTCGAAAATCCCCAGAGCTAGATGCAGTTGCTCTCTGTTTTTAGCATAGATCTTAAGATCGTCCATGTAAAATACATGAGTGACCTTGTACTTTCGATCTGCAGGTTTGCCGCACAAGTACCGGTCGGAATGGCGCAGTGCTAGAGATAGTGGCAATAATTTAAGGCAAAAGAGGAGTGGGCTCATGGTGTCGCCCTGAAAGACACCTCTCTGAAACGCGACCTTGTTAGTTGTCACACGATTTTTGCCAGATGAAATAGTAAATCTGTTTTTCCAAAGCGGCATCAATCTCTATGCACCCAACTATTTGCGGATGAACCTTTAAGATTTCCAAAAGACAGATGATAAGTCTATGGGATGTAAAATCGAAAGCTTTCCGATAATCAATCCAGGCCATCGATAGGTCACGCTGGTAGAATGCTGTATCTTTGCAGACACATCTAACGATGAGCAGGTTCTCCCGACATCCGGCTACGCCTTTCTTTGAGCCTCGTTGTTCATACATTTCTTGCCACACAGGTTCAATTGCCTGAACAAACCTATCATTTAGGATAGCTGTGAATATCTTATAAAGCGTTTTCAGACAAGTTATTGGCCTGTAGTTCTTCGGGTCAGCTAAGTTGCCTATTTTCGGCAGGAG
>NC_046662.1:108210511-108211887 GCF_010883055.1 Belonocnema kinseyi | reverse complement strand
TAATTAATTAGTATTAATTTCTAATATTATTAGGAAAATGGATAAACAAATGGGTAAAAGACCTGCTCAGCTTCATCACTGGTAGAAACGCACTAAGAATTGAAATATAATGCTACCATCATTTTAAATTACTTGCATTTAAAGCAGCATTTAACTCGATTCTCTGTCTTCGGATTGTTTCTAGATGTAAAACATCACGGCCATCAGAGAAGTAAGAATAACGCTTTTTCTTGGGTGTTGTGGTGAGTTATTATCATCACTAATTTCTAATGGCTTTCTTTCTTCACCTCCAAAAACACAATTCATTATATAAATGGTACATTATCGAAACATAATCTTAAGCTAAAAAATGTTAATTTATACACAAAATTGCAATTTACATACAAAATTGTGCGAACCGAATTGCACAGTGATTAATTCAGGAACTGTAAGTCGTTCATTTCTTTCCACAACTTTTTTATGTCCTCTTCAATTTATCAAAACACATTTATCAAAATATATAATAAACTGAGCCTCTGTGGCTCAGTTGGTTAGACACTCGGACTTCACCTCAGAGGTCCGGGGTTCGACCCCTGAGCCGGTACCTCTGGAAATTTTTCAATGTACCTTTACCGAGGTTCTGGTGGTTTGGAAACCACCTTAAGCTGTAGGTCCCCCCATCCTGTACTTGACTGCAATCCAGTCCGTCAATGATGGGGTAAAAACCAGACTTTGACCAATATGTCTGGGCAAACTGCTTTCATCAGATCACTTGATTGCATTATAAAAATGCGTCCGTGACTGATGATATATACCGGGACAGCCCGTGCAAAATGAGCAAAAAAAATAATATTAATAATAAATTTTTTTCGGTTCGGTTTTGATTCCTCTAGAATCAAACCGAAGGGCCTATGACAAAGCCACCGAACGCGTCCTCGGGTTGCGGATAGAGGGTCCCTGTACAAAGGGTTTCTGCTGAATATGGTTACAAAAATAAATAGGCAGTCGCGGACAATTGTTCAGGGGTGGTCCCGAAGGAATTAACCCCCAAGCGGAGGTGTGAAAACCGTGCCGAAAGCTGAATGGCACCTGGGTGAGGTTTCTAGAACGGTGACTCACCAAACATAGTTGTAGTAAGTGCGGTTCAAAAAAACAGAACGCGCAGAGCTCCCGACAATAGGTCGGCCAACAATGCCGACCAATCTAGAGCTGGGGGAGCCAATGAAAATGGATTCAATGCGATGGATCGGCGGGATCTCGTGACACTTGGGTAGACGGAGCAACTGAATCACGATTTGCTAGACTGCTACGATGCTAGTGTGGCCCGTGAACGGGGTTACATGGCACGGCTGCATGCTCTGTGGTGCGAGAAACACCCGGAGCTATCGCACTTTTCG
>NC_046662.1:108178508-108210411 GCF_010883055.1 Belonocnema kinseyi | reverse complement strand
ATAAAAATAAGCAGTGAAACTATGCGTCCCTCCATTAGGTTTCTTCTTGACTAATTAATTTTGTTGAAGTATTAGCCTTTTTTAAGCATTTAAAATCAGGCAAATACAGTTTTTTCAACAGCCATTTCAAACCCTTTAATAACATTGTTAAATGACGTAGACTATAAAAAAGGTGTCAAGAAATTTAATAAAAATGTGGTATTCAAACTAAGACAAGTATTTGACTTTTTCTTTCGAAATCTGATAGAACTTCAAGTTTTTTTCCGAATCCGTCCGAAAATATTTTTAAAAAAGCACTCTCATGGTCGATGCACCGAGTGTGGGAAGAGATCCAATGCAAGAAGATATAACAGAATGTTCACACTTTGAAGCATTGCGTTGACTGTGTCATATGTTGCGGACCTGTTTTGGCAAACTCGACATTTTCATCGAAAAATGCTGTCTACTATTTAAAGGGATGGGCACACGCACCTAAATTTGTCTATGATCAAATGGCAAAAAATACCATACAAAGAAATATTTTTCAAAACCTTGTATCAGAAATGGTTCAATCTTATAACGTATTGCAGTATTGCGAATCATTGTTTTCCAGAAAAGATGTAGCATCGTTCTGTTGTAGCGGAGAAGTTGTTTTAATTGGAAACGGGTCACTCAGCTCGAGCTTTCCTTCGCCTGAAGGTCGTCAGGTTCTTGAATTTAACCGATGCATATTTTCTGACATGATAGTCAATTCTGGGCAGTACAATAGGCCCGTAAAATCCGATGATACCGTGATTCGTCTAAAAAACAACAAATTTGTTCAAATATTACATTTACTTTACTGTGACGGAAGTGCTTTATCAGAAGTTGTGTACCTAAATGATAGTAAAGTAGTTTCGAGTAGCACATAACAAGACGCTCAACGTACTGCGTTCGATGATGTCGAGCTAAATCATTTATTCAAAATAGGAAAGAGAGGAGATAAAGATAGCTTTGGAATTCAATAGGAAAATATGACTGTCATTTTGCACTATGGTACATGATAATTATAACCCGTACATTAAATATTAAGTAATTTGTTCTTCGACTTCCGTGGAAATATCACAAATAAAATAAAAATAAATGTTCAATTTCACTTACATAAGATTCGATCGAGGAAATAATTTAATTGACTGTTTCCGACATCGGCTTAAAAGCCGGATAGAGTCTGATAGATAACCGTTTTCGAACTTAGACGAAAACAGTCTCCTAACGTAAGTTCCGATAGAGCTCAGGATAGGGCCGGATAAGGTTCCATCAAGCAAACAAATTGACTTTGTTTCCAATGTCCGCTTGGATGCCGGATAGAGCCATTTAGGCAATCGTTTTCGGACTTAAACGAAAACAGTCTCCTAGTGTAAGTTCCGACATAGTTCCAGATAGGGCCGCATAAGTCCCTATAGAGATAGAGATCCGGTTTTTGACTCAAACAAAAAGTCTTAATATTGCAAGTTCCGAGAACATCCCAGATAGGGCTGCATACCGTCCCGCCAGGCAAATAATTCAATTTTCTATTTCCGATGTTCGCTTCAAATGCGGATACATCTAGATAGAAAACCATTTCCGTGTTTGGACGAAAACAACCTTCTGATGTAAGTTTCGAGAAAGTTCCATGTAGGGCCGCATAAGATTTCATCAGGCAAATGATTCAATTTTTATTTGCGATGATCGCTTCAAAGCCGGATAGAACCGGGTAAAAAAACCATTTTCTAACAGATGAAATGTCTTCTAACTTAAGTTCCGACAAATATCCATGTAGGACCGCATAAGATTCCGTCGACCAAATAATTCAATTTTCTATTTCCGATGTTTGCTACAAATTTGGATAGATTCAGATAAAGAACCGTTTTTAGACAAACGAAGTCCTCTAATTCAAGTTCTGACTTATTTCCAGATAGGGTCGCAAGAGATTTCGTCGTGAGAATAAGTGAATTTTTTGCTTACGATGTTCGCTTCAAAGCCGTAGAGGAACAGTTACAAATCCGTTTTTAGGCAAACGAAAACATCTTCTCATTTAAGTTTCGCCAAAGTTACAGGTAGGATCGCATAAGATTTCATCAGGCAAGTAATATTCAATTTTCTATTTCCGATGTTCGTTTCCAAGCCGGATAGACCCAGATAGAAAACCGTTTTTAGACAAACGAAAACAGTCTTCTAATTTAAGTTCAGGCACAACACATTTAGTCACCTCAGGACTTCTCAAGGTAAGCTACTCACATCCTTAGCTTTTTAGGAACGGTGCAGAGACAACAAAATAGTCCCAAAATTCTTACAACTGAAAAATAATTTGGGAACATCTAAATCCAAATCGATTCTGCATAATAAAAGTTTGCTTCTCGTTAAAGAAAGAACACAGCATACCAAATTTCTTTTGCACACTACCTCTAAAAAACTATTAATACTTCACGTTTTCCTAGCAAATACCCTCAGATTTGAAATTTGGTCCACATTGGACCGCATATCATTTGACCAATCCCAACGGATTAAAGAGCTTTCCACCCAAAAACAAAAAAGAAAATTTGACAAATTACTTCCATTAAAGCAAACTAAACTATCAAATACAGTAAAAAACATCTCTGACCACCCTCTCAACAATGAAATGATTTCAGCCTTATCTAGAGAACATAATTATGTTGTAGCTTCATCGAAAATCCCAAAAGAAGAAATAATCAGCAATTTAGAATCCACAATATATACCCTTTCACCCGAAAAAGCAAATGACATACGATGCAGGACGGCCAACATTTTACGCCAAGCTCAAGTTTTATCCTCAAACTTAACAAAACAGGAAAAACCCGCAATCAAAGAACTCAATCAAAATAAAGATATTATAATATTACCCTAGACAAAGGCAACACAACAGTAATAATGAATAAGGAAGACTATAACAACAAAATCATGGACCTTCTAACTGACGATACATACAAAAAACTGAAAAAGGACCCCACAAAAACCATAGTCAGTAAAACAAAGACTCTTCTCAAAGACTCTAAACTTGACAACCAAACAATATCTAACTCAATACCTACTAATCCCATCTCTCCAAAACTTTACGGGCTCTCAAAAATCCACAAAGAAAACATTCCACTCAGACCAATCGTCAGCGCAATAAACTCACCAACTTACAACCTGGCACGCTTCCTCGCTGCAAAACTAAATACTTTTACAGGAAACTCCATCACTCACGTCCAAAACTCATTTGACTTAATTAGAAAGATACAACAGATTCACATTCAACCCCAAGACATCATAGTGAGTTTAGACATAGTAGCTCTTTTTACGAAAGTGCCAATCTCGGATACAATTAATATTATTAAATCTTTTACAAACTTCCCTTCCGAACTTGTACCTTTGATAGAACAATGTCTCAATAATACTTACTTCTCGTTCAATAACCAATTCTACGAACAAACCTCAGGGGCAGCAATGGGATCCCCAATATCACCTGTAATAGCCAATGTCTTTATGGAACATCTAGAAACTAAAATCTTTAACTAAGCAAAACTAAAACCAGAATTCTGGTTCCGTTACGTTGATGACACATTTGTCATCTGGCGACATGGACGAGATGAACTAAATAAGTTTTTCGATTTTATGAATCACTTACATCCTAATATCCAGTTCACCATGGAAATAGAACAAAACGGAAAATTGCCTTTCTTGGACGTATTAGTTTACAAAAAATCTGATAACACATTAGGACATGAAGTTTACAGAAAACCCACGCATACAAACAGACACTTACATGCCGCCTCCCACCATCACCCATCTCAAAAACAATCGGTCATCAACTCCCTTGTATACAGAGCTGTCTCCATAACAGACAAAGATAATTTACAAAAGGAAAACAAAACGTTAAACAAATCCTAATACAGAACGATTACACAAACAAACAAATTGATAAAGCAATAAGAAAACACGCTCAAAAAAGCAAGTCAACACAATCGACGAAAGAAAGAGAGTGAAAAATGACCACCACTCTACCCTACATCCAAGGTGTCACAGAACAAACAGGAAGAATTCTCAACAAACACAACATCCAAACCATATTTAAACCACTGCGAAAATCGGACATCTACTAAATAACCGTAAACATAAAAAGGCACCCTTCAGTGATCCAGGAGTATATAAAATCCCTTGTTCTTGTGACAAAGTCTATATTGGAGAAACCGGGAGGGCGGTGAGCCAACGTATGAAGGAACATGAAAGTAAAGTCAGGCTAAAACATTTCACGCAATCAGCACTAGCTGAACATCATATCGAAACAGGACATAACATTTTATTTGATGAAACAACAGACATTGCAAAAACACACAACAAATTTCCAAGAAAACATAGAGAAGCAATCGAAATCTTAAAACACCCTAATAACATCAATAGGGACACTGGATATAATTCCAATCCGATTTGGCTTTCCGTTCTCCCGGATTAAAAAAAAAGACTTGATTGGCCAATCAAGTTCGACCAGTCCCCACGGTGGGGCACACTGGCCAATCACAGGCATCGTAGAAAGTATACCTAAGAAGACCATGACCTATACCTCAGTTTCAAGTCAGCCCTGAAGATGAGAACTGCAATGTTCACGAAACGTCGGCAAACAATTCGTAGTTTTTTACACGAGTGAAACCCGAAAAATCTCTTTTTATCAAGTTCAGACATAGTTCCAGATAGGGCCGCATAAGATTTCTTCGGGAAAATAGTTGAATTGTTTGTTTACGATGCCCGCTTCAAGGCCGTGTAAGACCGGATAGAAAACCATTTTCGAACTTAGAGATGAAAAGTTTTCTAACTTAAGTTCCGATAAAGTTCCATATAGGGCTGCAGAAGATTGCGTCCGTCAAATAATTCAATTTTCTGCTCCAATGTTCTCTTCAAAGCTGGATAGATCCAGATAGAAAACATTTCCTGGACTTGGATGAAAAGAGTCTTCGTATTTAAATTCCGACAAAGTCCCGGATAGGGCCAGATAAAATACTATTTTTCATATGTCATTCGGATTGAAATTCGAATAGAGTCGTTAGTTTTCCGTTTAAGATTTTACGAACCGAAAGAGATTCAGATAGGGACGGACTAAAATCCGAAGTGGGCTATCTACACCTTTATCCGGTTTTGTATCTGACTCTATCGGATCCTATCCATCATTTTAAGCAGGGGGTTTTATTAGCTGTAATTCATAGCGCAAGTTATGTTACCAGTTTAGAGAGTTTAGAGAGTTACAAGTTTAAGATAATAAAAGACCCTGTGATCCTCTTCTTGACCTTCTTACCTAAAAATCAGCTGATGTGTACAATGTGCAAATTATTTCGAAACTATTTATGAAAATAATAAATTACCATTTTTAAACACTTAAAACCCCTAATTATATAGTTTTTCTTTGTTATTGCAAACTTAAAAAAAATTACCTTGAAGAGATAAATCAAATCAAACATTTTTTTAATCATTGGTGGGAAATTTTTCACAAAAACGAAAAAGTATTACTATTTTTACAGGAAAACACCCATAAATATAATAATTTTTTAAATACTAAGAAATTCAGGTGACCGTTTCAATCAATGATACAAATTTCCGGTCATTTCCCGGTTAGCAAAAAATTATTTAATTCTTTTCAGTTCTTTGGAATTCTTCCTTTTCCATTTTTTTAAATTTATTTTTTTAACTATTTGGATTTCTTTGAAGTTGTGAATTCTGATGAGCATAAGAATTGCAAGTGGTCAACTACCCTCAAACTTAAAAAATTAAATTTTAATAATTAAATTAAAATTTATCATTCTTCTAAATTTTAGATTCAAAATATAATCTCTACTTTAATGCAGTTCAAGCTTTTTTTGTTGAAAAATACGTCTTTTGTCCTTCTATTTTATAGATTTTTCTAAAAAACTTTTTAGACTTGTAGAAATAAAACCAATTTGTTTTCATTAAAAGTATGATATTTAATCGAAAATTAAAGTTTTAGTTTTTACTTATTTTGAAACAATGAAACTGAAATAAGATTTATTCTATAATAAAAAAATCTAGAAGGTATTGAAAGGACAAACTTCATGTCTCTAAAATAAAATATTAAACTATATTAAATTCAAAATTGAGAAGAATAAAAGAAAAAAGAAAATCTGGAGACCAATTCAGTGACATATGAATGACAGTATATTGGAAGAATGTTAACCATCGTTGTTATGTATACAGAAATTTCAGTACCAACAAATCTTAATATTACAAATAGAAAGTGGTTTATTAACCGTGAATATACGATAATTCTCCTGGTGATACATTGTTTTGTTTGCCCAGGCGGTAATCCTATTCCACTATAAAATAAAGTTCTCAAAACAATTTTTAACTCTCAAAAAAAAAAAAAAATCTAAATACAATTATCTACGTAACCTAGACTTACTAATCTCTAATAGATTAGGCCCACAATAGAAGAATAGAAGGTCCACAATTTCCAGAGGGGATAACAAAATCAAAGAAAAAGAGCTAACAATAACTCAGCAAAAGGGGTTAATCAATTCAAAACCAAGAAAAGGGTAGTCATTGTCCATAGATTCGTCAAAGATGGGAAATGATCATAATTATCAAAATGGAGGGGTGATCATATTCAGAAAAGGGATGGTCATAGTTCATAAATTCCTTTAGATGGGGGATCGTCATAATTAGACAAAAGGGTAGTCGAAATTTATATAGTTAGTCGAAATTTAACAGAATAGAGGGATGGTCATAAATTTGTAAATTTACCAAAAGTAAGGGATGGCCATAATTGGTAACTTTATTAAATTTAAGGGATGGTCATAATTTATAACTTCATCAAAATTAAGGGATGGTCATAATTTATAACTTTATCAAAATTAAGGGATGGTCATATCTAGACAAAAGAGATGGTCAAAATTTATTAACCCATCAAAATTAAGGGATGGTCATATTCACAAAAGAGATGGTCAAATATTGTAAATTTAACAAAAACAAGGGATGGTCATATTTAAATCGAAGGGGGAGTCATAATTTAATGAAAGTACGATAGCCAAAATTCCATAAACATAAGGGGTATTCGAATTAACAAGGGGGGAGTCAGTAAATTCGTCGAAATTAAGGGAGAGTCATATTGGAACAGAAGGGGGAGTCAGAATTCCGTAGAAAGGGGTGGTCAAAAACACATCATATCGAGCAAATTAATATACAAAATATTAATCATAAACCATCATATAAATCATCATAAATATTCATGTTATAAATCACCAGAAACATAGGTTGGTATTAAACATATAAATAACTCAACGAAAAATTCAATAAACATAATTAAATTCAAACAACATAATCATCAATAAGAAATTCTAGCAAGACCCAGTCATGAAACTTCGCCCCGACCACGTGCCAAAAAAAGGACTTACTCAAAACGGCTCCATTTGAGCCAAATTTTCTGCAACAATTAATCCACAAAAAAAATAAAACTCCGGACGAGAAAGAATCAATACAAAGGACTCTGTTCAACAATAGGAAAAGGCTAACTTTCCATAATTTCAAAAGGACTAACAACGATTAATTAACCCCAAAATGGCCACGTGTCGGGTTGGTTTCACCTAAAGAGGTAGTAATTAAGGAGGTACCATCGCTACAAGAATTCTCATTACCATTTCAACCAAACTTTCACGATATCTTAGTATGATCACCAAAAATAATCAATTAAAATCTCAGAAGCCTAGGGTACTTTATAAAGAAGTTATTAACGTTTGTAATTTCGTCATATTTAACATTGCGTCTTATGAAAGATAGCGTTTTTGAGCTCTTTACTGAGTGATATTTAAGTAACCACCATGAAGATATTAAATATAATTTTTTTAATGAAAAACAAGTATTTCGAAATGGAGGTACAAAAATAATATTAACCATTTGGTTCCTGCATATACATGAAAAAAACTAATTATTCACGAAACTTGCGCTTCTGAGCGTTGTCTATCGCAATCTGGCAACATCGCGAGGCGTGATCAATGTAGATCTTAATGCATGTCGCCGGCGACATGATCACAATGTTGACAGATTTTAACTTAGTAAGTCATACGAGTGTAGGTATTACGACTGGGTAGTCGACTGATCTCGGCAGTAGCGATGGTTTCTTCTTAATGAGTCTTACCAAGAACAAAATGTCAACCAGGTTTCCAAT
This sequence comes from Belonocnema kinseyi, assembly GCF_010883055.1. Taxonomy (NCBI): domain Eukaryota; kingdom Metazoa; phylum Arthropoda; class Insecta; order Hymenoptera; family Cynipidae; genus Belonocnema; species Belonocnema kinseyi. The sequence continues at coordinate 108,202,247 of NC_046662.1, read as the reverse complement.
AATCGTCAGGATCAGCCCTCAGGTATCCGACGGAGGCAACGATTTTCCGAGGGCCATTCTCTTTATGCACTAAATTATATTAAAACTAGTCTCGAACGACGCGGCGCTTCGGGAACACAAGCGATAAGTGAGAACGAGTCTCGGCTTGCTCTCGGCTCGTTCCTCTTCTCGCCTTCTCCTTCCTGTCACTCGTGCGCTGATTGGTGGGAGTTGGCGGGACGGCAGGCAGTGTGTCGCAGTGGACTTCAGTGCTGACTACTAGGGGTGCTAGCGGTCACCGTGGTCTTTTCTATCCTCCTCATCTCACGATTTTGACCAACCAAACGTATTATAATCGATGGATAATTATTCTCCTTACTCTCCGGTAAGACCTATTGGCTACAGCCTGAAGCCCAAATTCATCCTGTCATCTGCAATAGATCTCCTCTAGTACCGGTAGTCTCAATAGTAACAGTCCGGGCCTGGGCTAAAGAGCTCCCACTAGTCATGCTGGGGATATAAAAATAAAAACTTCTCAAAAGAAGTATTGTAGAGTTTAACTCCAGGTGGAGAAGTCGAATTTGGAATTTTTGAAACAGTCTAGAATATTCCTCAAATACAGTCGGCATCTCAAAAAAATGTACTAATGTTTTGACGTACTCGTCAAAACGTTGGTTGGTAGTCCATGTTACGGCGGGAAAATTTGAATATTTTGAAGCTCCGCACGTTGCCCATCGTTGCAAACCTCTGGTTCTCTACGTTTCCTTTATAGTCCCGAGTGTCTATGGTGTCCCTTGAAGTATCTCGCAGTCAGCTACCGTCCGCAGATTACATAATACAAGTAAATAAAACAAAGCGAAATTAGTTCTTAAATATACTATTTTCTTATAATTACAGTCGCTAGTCGTGGAGTACCGTGTAGTTCCCGAGGTGTCCTTTAAAAAACCCTCGAATCATAATAATAAAACAGAAAAATTAAATAAATTGAAATTTTGTGAGTTCCAAAAATTTTTCAACATCACAAGTCTCCGCTCCCAGGGGAGGACCAAACAGGTCTTTAACCGAAGGTGGAAAAAAATCAAAACCACTGCATCAGAATCTGCCGGAAAAGACTCAACACTCCTTAGTTAGGAAACATGAGAAATACTTTACTTGCACAGAGATCCATGACTGGACCTTATAGTATAGTAAACATAAATTACCTTATATTTTCATGATAACGCATACTAAATATTAAATTTAATCTCAATGGGAAAATAAATCATAATAATAATAATAATAATAATAATAATAATAATAATAATAATAATAATAATCGGTGACTCAGTGAGCCTCGGTGGCTCAGTTGGTTAGACACTCGGACTTCACCTCAGAGGTCGAGGGTTCGATCCCTGAGCCGGTACCTCTGGAAATTTTTCAATGTACCTTTACCGAGGTTCTGGTGGTTCGGAACCCACCTTAAGTTATAGGTACCCCCATCGTGTACTTGACTGCAACTCAGTCCATCAAAGATGGGGTAAAACCAGGCTTTGTCCAATATGTTTGGGCAGACTGCTCTCATCAGATCACTTGATTGCATTATAAAAATGCGTCCGTGACTGATGATATATACCGGGACAGCCCCGAGCAAAAATGATCAAATAAAAATCCATCTCTAACCAAAAATGCCTTCGACATATTGGGCAGTATAAGCCTGTGCCAACATTTCAACACAGAAATGTTTTTATAATAATATAATAATAATAATAAAAGGAGTGATAAATAAATAAGGAAAAAAACTAAACTTCAAAGCAAGCTATGCAAAAAATTAAAGCAGAATTTTACATAAGAAGAAATAAAATGTTATTCATTATAGCAATTAAACAGAAGAGGGGTTGGGGAACAAAAGTGTAATTCAGGGGTCAGAAATAGTTGTATTAAAAGGGATTTCGATGGGAATCGATCGGGGTCGTATATGGGTAGGTAAGAGCGTGCGATCGATGGTCATAGTGGGGATATTAGGGAACAGGGTTATATAACGGTGTGGACATATATGCTCAAAGAGAAAATCGGAGATAAGGGCTCATAAGCATAGGGTCAAAGGCTCTATCAGCATTATAGGGTCGTAAGGGGATCATAAGGGATAGGGTAGAAAACAAATTCCTCGTCAGATGTTATATAGGGTTTTAGATCTTGGATGTGTACTTTGCAAATAATTTATGCGACAAATCCGAAATTTCATAAACAGTGTGTGAAAGAACTTTGGTGACTCGGTAAGGTCCTATGATTTTAGAGTTCAGCTTCGCGGCCTCTTGTTTTATTTTTGAGGACAGTTTCCTACAACGCGAAAAAACTAAATTGCCACGGGATAACCGTAATTCTCGCCGACGTAAGTTATAGTATTGAGCCTGTTTCTGGAAAGCAGTATCTAGGTTTTTGATCACCCAATCTCTCATAATTTGTAACTTTTTCATTCGCTCCGCCCATAACTCTGGGGCCTGCTGTTCTATCTCAGGGTTCCCTTCCTCCCGTCTTTTTAGCGAGTTTAAGGGTTTCAGGTTCCTACCCAAATTGAGAAATGCGGGGGTAGTTTGGAGGGTCGTGTGATATGCTGTATTATACGCGAATCGGAACTCGAAGAGATGTTCATCCCAAGTTCGGTGGTCTTTGTCGATACATGATATCATGATGGTCTTAAATACCCTATTAACCCGCTCGACAGGGTTGGCCTGAGGGTGGTACGGAGGGGTGGCGGTTTGAAAGATATTATATTCCTTAGATAGCAATCTTACAATGTTATTGACTAATTTGGTTCCATTATCCGTTAAAAGAACCTGGGGTACTCCCACCTATCGATAATGAGTTCTTTGAACGAATCTTTAATTCAGTGTCCCATCGCAGAGCGTAAGGGGACACACTCAACCCATTTAGTGAAAAGATCTTGAATGACCAAGACATACTGATATCCAGCCTTACTCCGAGGAAAGGGTCCCATGAAATCAGTTGCAACTACGATCCAAGGCTGTTCAACAATACATTGGCCCATAAGACCTGGGGTAACCTTCTGTTCTACTTTACAGGATTGACAGATATCACATTTCCTAACATAACTCGCTACATTTCGATAGCATCCGCGCCAAAAATAATCAGTCGCGATTCTTAGATATGTCTTTTGAGTGCCAAGATGACCTTACTGGGGGGCATGTGAGCTTCTTCGAGAACGGTCTCACGATCCGTATCATTTGGAACTAGCTTCCATTCATTTTAGTATCGTACTAACGAAGATACTACAGGGCCAGGTCTATAGTGATATAGTCAATTGCCCTCAATTTTCCAAGTCAGAAATTTTTCAGGATAGTTAGTAACTGCTAAAAATCATCTCAAATACCAGGAAGGTGTGGGGTTGCTAATAAGGTTAACCCTTTCTGAGGGTTCGGAGTCCTCGAACATCCTTGAAAGAGCATCAGGGACGTACCGTGCACTTCCCTTTCGGTGAATAATTTTGTAATCGTACTTTAATAGCGAAAGTACCCATCTAGCTAGTCTACCCGTAGGATTTTTGAGGTTATGGTATCATCTTAGACTACTGTGATCGGTTACCACTGTGAAGTGATAACCCTCAAAGTAGGCGCGAAACTTTTGTATTGCCCAGATGACTGCAAGACACTCCTTTTTGGTTGTGCAGTAGTTTCGTTCGACATCCGTAAGGGACCTACTGGCGATTGATACTGCGCGATCTACCCCTTCTACAGTCTGTGTAAGAACAGCCCTTAGTCCAGTGTTACTAGCTAAAGTCAGGACATGACAAGATTAGTGCCTGAGCTAGACAGGATCTTACCTGCTCAAAAACGAGAATCTGGTCACCTTCCTATTTCCAACGTTGTTTCTTTTTCAACAGTAGGGTCCAAGTGGCAGCGATCATCGCGAAATTAGGGATAAACTTACGATACCACAATGACATTCCTAAAAATCTTCTTATTTCCTTAATATTTCTAGGGGTAGTGTATTCCAAGATGGGAGCTATTTTGTCAGGATCCACTTGGAGTCCATACTCATTAACTAAGAAACCTAGGTAGCATTCCTGGGAACAGAAAAATTCACATTTGGCAGAGTTGATTTTTAAATCTGCTTCCCTGATCTTGTGGAGTACCTTGAAAAGCCATTCCAGATGTTCTTCGAACGTTTCGGAGACGATTATTACATCATCTAAATATGCAAATGCATGAGGTTCCATCTCTGGACCAATTAGCTGATCCAATAATCGTTGGAAAGTCGCGGGGGCGTTAGTGAGCCCGAACGGCATTCTTTTGAACTGAAATAACCCGCGGCCACGCACTGCAAATGCAGTTTTTCGCGACTATCAAGCTCCAGAGGGATTTTTAGAAAACCCTTATGTAGGTCGAGAGTGGAAATATATTTTGCTCTGCGTAATTTATCCAATATCCCGTTCGTCTGAGGTAATGGGTATGCATCTCTTTTCGTAATCTCGATAAGTATAAGGAAATCGAGACAAAACCTATAACTCCTGTCCGGTTTCTTAACCATAACTATAGGAGATGACCAACCACTTTTAGAGGGTTCGATCACGTAATCTGCCAACATGGCATCAAGCTCTTCAATAGTCGCTTCCATAACTTTTGGAGAGACTAAATATTGGCGTTGCTTTATGGGGGTTGATCTCCTACATCGATTATATGTTCGGTTAAATCAGTCAACCCCGGTTTATCGGTTTCTGTCGGTATTTCACGCTTCAAAAATTCCTTTAAAATACCGGCTTGACTACTCGTTAATTTACTAAGTCCGCCACACCTATCTCCTGACCATTCTTCTATATCAAAACCATATACCTTATAAGGATCTCCCTTGTACCACCATGTCCTATCTACAAAATCGATCTGTATACCAAAAACCTTAAGAAAATCTAAACCGATGGTAAAGGCCACTGGGAGTGAGGGTAATACGCGAACTCGCATCTGCCTAGCTTTGTTCTTTAATTCAACTGGCGCGATTATTTCTTGTGGTACAAGCTGGACTTGACTATTCGCGACCTGTACGAGACCATGTCTATCCTCGACCTTTAAATTTAAATCTTTGAGAACCTCCATCCCTTCCGGGCCTATAAAAGATCTAGTTGCGCCCCCATCTACCAATGTTTTTATAGGGTTGCCTAGGATTCAGAGAGTAAAATACATCAGCGGCTCCGGTTTTGATATTGGGGTTGGACAGTAGGCTATTTCGGAAATATTAAATATGGGAATAGTGGGGATCTTGTTATAATTAGGAGTTGTGTGTGAGGGAAAATTATGGTAAAATATGTGAGTACGTATATTCGAGCACGCAGGAGAGTATTCGGGGAAATTAAGGAAGTGCTGGTCAGAAAGTGGGATAGGGTCATAAGGGGTCAAGGATCGGCTAGTGTTGGAACTGTCATTCTTTGAACTTGGAGAAAAATCTTGAGTCTCAACGTTCCCACTACTACTCTGGCTAATCTCATATGAAAGATTTAAATCAAATTCGTGAATGCATAATTTTTCGGGCCTAAGAGATAATATGGGAGACGTTGTGGGCCCTTTTAACGTCTCCCCGCCACATTTCCCGAACAATTTGGGCAAGTGGGACGGATAACGTCTTTCCTATCACAACTGTAACAAAATATTATTCGTGGCTCGTTACATTCCGTAAAGCGGTGGCCTTCCTTTTTATAATTCCAACATTTTAGAACTAAGGGTTCATTTGTCCTACTTTTTTCTGGGGGGTCAGGTGCTGAAAAAGGGTTCGGTGGTGGGTTAGGATTATTATTTGAAACATTTGGTGACTTAGGGTCGGAATTTTTCATATTAGGATTTACTTGGTCGGTTTTTGCCTTAGAGGTTATTTTGGACGACGTTTTCGGACCTGTCTCTTTGGTTAAGAAGAAGCTACCAGTTACTTCGGTTAAATCTACCTCTTGCTCTTGTTCGTCTAACAACGCGATTTTCTTCTTTCGTCTATCGAATTACCTTGATCTATTCTCGCGGTATGCTAGGTCAGGTATTAAGGATCGTTCCCGTTGGTGGGGGAGGTTTATAAGCCCTAGCGACTCTTACACTCTTTTCTGCCAAACTGGCTAATTCTTCTAGGTGAGAAAGACTATGCACCATTCGTCGCTGAATGGTTAGCTGATACCGAGGTAACAAATTACGATGGGCGTAGCTTATCTCCTCTGCCTCGGCAAATGGGAGATCTAAGCGATCAAACATGGATATTAGGCACGTGAGATAATCGGCCACCGATTCTCGCTCCCCTTGAGTTCTTTAATGGATTTCTTGACGTAGCTCGAAATAAAAGTCTGAGTCTCCAAATCTAGAACGGAAGGCGGAAGCGAATTGATCAAAGGCGTGCCACGTAGATTGCATAATCCTAAACCAATTTAAGGCGATACCCGACAAGAAAAGTGGCAATACCCGTAACAAAACTATATCATCGACCTTCCATTAGACGCTTAAAATAGTTATCCGCATCCCTTTCACGACTAACCGAGAATTTAATATTCCATTTCCGCATTATATCATACGTAGCTGCGGGACTAGGCGGGGCTACCCCGCGACGAGAACGGAACGGCGTATTATAATGATTTGGTTGGGTTGTATTTTCGAAAAAGGGGTCTGATGATTGCTTGAAAGTAATATGGGGTCGATTGGATGGCAGAGCGGTACTACGACCTCGTGGACGGTTTTCAAATTAAGGTCCTTGGTCGGAGTTTTGGGGTCTAAAGGGGTTACTTGGGGTATTATATGGTCGATCCGAAGGGAACCTGTAATCGCTGTCGGTATTTCGACATCGAATTCGTTCCTCAGTTACTTCAAGTATATCTCTGAAATATATTCGTGTACTAGGATGGATATTTTGATCTTCATACCGACTTTCAGTGCGACGATAAACATTTGCTGTATTTCGATATTGTCTGCTACGTCTAGGGTGATTATTATCAAACGTGTTTACAAAGTGTTGGCCATGAAGATCAAGATCACGACGGGAATGGTTGCGCGACTCTACCCTACTTGTATCCAAATAATGGCCTCTACTCGTATCCCTTGCCGTTAAGAACGGGTCAGCTGAGTGAAAATCATTTTCATAATTTTCCGGATTTCGCGCTCGTCTATAGTAACCTGAATGACGACGACGATCCCTCATAAGGTCCTGATCGTCGTTATGATACACAGGATAATCTCTTCGGTTTGGGTGCGAGAGATTATAATGGCCTACGCGATTTTGGTTATTTTTACCGGCGTCAAAATTTTCATACGATCTATCAAAATAATAAAAATTATTTTCCGGATAATTACTAGTAGTTTTCTGTATTCTCGAAGGTAATTTAGATTTAAATTCGGGTGTAGTTGTTGTCGCCTTATGGCTCAACCCGACAAATTTCTTGTGTCTCGTCTATAGATAACCTCCGTGATCTTCTTGATTCCTCCGTAGGATCTGCAAATTTGATTTCTTTTCGAAACGCGCGTTTAAATCTTAACAACCGCTCCCGCAAGACAAGGGCAACACCGTCGGTCTGTAATCTACGGTTAGCGAGCTCCATAATTAAATCTTTCTTACTCAACGAAAATATCCAAGAATCAACGGGACTCTCTTTATCCGACATTTTTACTAAATTGTATTAAAGACAGATGAACGAAATACGCTTGACTCTAATCGATAAATTTCATAAAACCAACAATCCTAGTTTATTATGATTTCTGTGAACAATAATAGTCCGAGTTTCCGAGGGAGTTATTCAAGTTACTCGAAATTGCTAAAAAATCGAGGTTCCGGAAAAATTTTCAAAGGGATTTCTTTTTTCAAAATTTTACGCCAGCCCCACGTTGTTCGCTATTGTGAGAATGCTATTTTATTCACAAAAACAAAATCAACACCTAGCTTCGGTACTATATCTTCCGGTCATTAAAATTCAAGAACTAATTCTCTAAAGTTAGGTTGGGCGCCAGGCTTTCTACAGCCACTCAAAACATCAAAAAAATCCAAATAGCAATATTCTACAGCAAAATCTCAAAAGTAATAAAATTCAAATCTAGTCAGTATCTCAACAAAAGTCTTCTTCAGGGGTGACTTACTCGTCAAAACGTTGGTTGGTAGTCCATGTTACGGCGGGAAAATTTGAATATTTTGAAGCTCCGCGCGTTGCCCATCGTTGCACAGCTCTGGTTTTCTACGCTTCCTCTATAGTCCCGAGTGTCTATGGTGTCTCTTGAAGTATCTCGCAGTCAGCCACCATCCGCAGATTAAATAATAAAAGTAAACAAAGTAAAGCGAAATCAGTTCCTAAATATACGATTTTCTTATAATTACAGTCGCTAGTCGTGTAGTACCGTGCATTTCTCGAGGTGTACTTTAAAAAAACTTCGAATCATAATAAAGAACAGAAAAATTAAATAAATTGAAATTGTGTGAGTTGCAAAAATTTTGCAACGTCACAAGTTACTGGTTTTATAATTAATCAAATTATCAGAAAAAAGACTATTCGTTACAAATAATCAATTAAAAAAACATAATTTTTATATAATTTTGATAAATAATTTAATGAGTAGTGAAAACCTTACAATTTTCCTCGAAATTAAATATAAATTGTCAATTCGACACTATAGAGAAGTGTAAATATTACTTCAGTTATACCTTATTTATGCGAAAAAATAGGAAAATATTTTAGGATTTAAAAATATACGCAGAAGATATTTATACAGCGAAGTATTCGAAACTTCAATTTACTATTTTTGAGAGAATTATATATATTTTTTTATTTTAAAAATTTCACTACAATTAAAAAAAATGACAAGAATTTTTTAAGTTATTTATATAGTATCTCGAAAATTTCTCTTTTAAAAGAAACCAGACTAGGAATTAATTTAACGGACTTCCGGTTCGGGCATGAAAGTGTAAAGTAGTGGGAATTTTTGATGCTGAGTTTTTCTGATATTCTGGTGAAATTTGAGGTCAGTGGATTGTGGAATTGTATAGAAGGGTGTGGATGTGAGAGATTAATTGAGGGATTGTGAGATTGGAAAGGGGAGGTATATATTTTGGAGGATTGAGACACATTTGTGTGGAAGTTTGTTTGGAGATTTGTGACAGGGTGAGAGGACTGTGTTGATCGGGTTGGTGGTAGCAGGGTTGGGTAGCGACGCCGAAAGGCGTCGAAGGACAACCAAGATAACCAAGATATTGAAATAGTAGAATGGAAGATATATTTTTTGGATTTGATAGGAGGAGTAGAGAGAAAAGTTGTAAAGGGAGGAAAATATGGTAGAGAAAGAGATGAGGAAGAGGACATATCAAGGGAAGAAATAGTTAAGGAATAATGAAGGATGGAAGGGCACCTGGTATAGATCAGATTCCAAATGAAATATGGAAATATTAAGGGGAGGAACTAGAGGAATGGGCATGCGTAAGGTGTAATGGAGTTTGGAGAGGAGAGGAGTGACCAATGTTATGGAAAGAAGGAGTAGTTATACCAATAGTAAAGATTATACCAATAGTAAAGAAAGGAAAAGGAGAGGAGGTTAAAAAATATACGGGGTGACGTTAATGCCAACACTGTATAAAGTATATTTAACTATTTTTTTTTTGTGGAGAGATTGAAGATAGAAGTTGAAGAAAAAAAGATCGAGTCACCGAATCAGACAGGGTTTAGAAAAGGAATGGGGGTAATGGACAACATCTATGTTCTGAACTATCTAGTAAATAAGAGAATTAAAAAGGGAAAAGGGGCAATGATAGCAATGTTCGTGGACTTAAAGGCGGCGTTTGACTCACTAGACTAGGGAAGGAAAAGATATATACACTGGTATACGCAGACGACATAGTGTTGATGGCAGAGGATGAAGAAGGGATGACGAGATTAATTACAGGATTAGAGAAATGCTTAGATGGGAAAAAGCTGAATGTAAATGTAGAAAAGACAAAGATAATGAGGTTTAGAAAAGGAGAGGGAAGAAAGAATAGACAGGGAAATGGAAGGGAATAAAGTTAGAAGAAGTAAAAAAGTATAAATATTTGGGATATATCTTGCAAACGAATGGAGATCATACAGCTCATATAAATGAAAGGATAAAAAAAAGCAGCAGGGGTAATGAAACAGATAGGGGGAATAGGAAAAAGAAGGTTACAAAAATTGGAGAAGGAGAATGTGGTTATTTGATACGCTGGTATGGCCGGTTTTAGGTTATGGAGCAGAGATATGGGGATGGAAAGAAAGGAAAGATATTGAGAGTTTACAAGAAAGGTATATAAGGTGGACACTAGAGGCAGACTGGAGCACGCCAGGATACATGGTGAGAGAAGAAGCGCAAAGGGATAAATTAAGTATTAGAGCGGGAAATAGGGCACGGAAAATTGAGACGAAGCTGAGGGAGGGAAAGGGAGGGGAGTTGGCGAGAAAGTGTTTGATGGAGGTAAACTAAAACTAAACTACTAAACTACGAAGAACTGGAAAAAAGGGAGAGGAAAGACAATTAATAGAAAAATGGGGGGTGATTGAGAAATCACAATACAATTAATGGTAGATAATGAGAAAAAAGGAAGGAGTGCCAAAGTATTTAGAAAAGGGATGGGGAGAGAGACGGTGGACCAGAATAGCAAGATTCAGGTTGGGAAACGAGGTAAGGGAGGGGATGTACTAGGGAAAAAAAGAGAACAGAAAGTGTAGAATATCTGAATGGGAGGAGGAAACATGGGAGCATGTATGGGAAGAATGTAGGAGAGGAATGAAAGATAAAGGAAGCTGGCAAGAGAATGTGGTTAAGATTCTAGGGGAGGATGGATTAGGAGAAGAATGGATGAAGAAGTGGGAGGGTGCTAGAAGAGCAAATGAGAGAGAATGAAAGAATGCATGTGAAAGAAAGGCAAATGGAGGTATAAAAAAGTGGAAGAAAAAGGAAACGGAAGTCGCTTAGATTATAAGCGTAAAGATTGTAAGTAATGGTAAGGTAAAAGTTAAGTAGACTAAGATGCGTTTGCGTCCTCATGCTCTCTCTCTCTCTCTCTCGCTTCCACTCTCGCTTTCGTTTGCTCGCTTACTCGTTTGCTAATAAGTCCTCAATTGCGCTATCGCAGGAAATAGAGATAAGAAACTAGATACAAGAATTATGTAAATATTTGTAAATAATTGTATATATAGAAATAATAAGATTGAAAAAAATATAGATATAAGCGGAAAAATTGTAAGGAATGGAAGTCATGTAAACCCTTAGGGGACACATTATGAATAAAGAGGAATTAATTTAACAAAACTTTATTAAATTTTTTAATTCAATTAAATTCTCAACTAACCTAAATTTTGTTTACTTTTTTAATTTATTTTAATTTCATTTAAATTTTTAATTTAGTTTTGAAAAATAATTTTCAGTGAAGTTTCAAAAATTATAATATCTTTGATTTTTCTACAAGCCGATCTTCCTCACACCTTCACCCCCTACTCTTTACCTTAAGTCTAAGTAACAGTGCGCTCGTGTCGTTTACTACCTTGACTGAAAAGAGGTTATAAACATAAGAATTGCAGTCCCATAAGATTTCAATGATAAACTTCGTCATATTTGATTAAGGAGTTTCAATTTTTTTTCATATGATGTCGAACTCATGACAATCCTAATCAGTTGTCAATTATTGATAAAAATCATACAATATCAAGCCAAAAGTTCGAAATTGTTATCCATTATATCACATAAGGTTAGATAGTTGATCTAACAATTAATACCATCGAGCTCATTTTCACTTTCAAGAAAAGAATTTAATTTTACACTAAAAAAGATAAATTTTGAACAACAAATGTAATAGTGGATGTTTTCAGAAAAAAATATTTGTTAATTTAAATTAAACATATTTGAATTTAATTAAAAATGCTGAATTTTAGATGACACACTTGAATCCTCCACTAAAATAGGTATATATTCAATCCAAACAGTTGCATTTCTAACAAAAAAAGATGAAAGATTTGCTATCCAATGCGAATTTTTTTTTAATTCATAAATTTTTCAACAAAAAAAGTGAAATTTTTAACCAAGGACATTAATTTTTTACCAAACACAAATTTTTAACACAGCACATGAATTTTCAACCTGTATATATGTAGGGTATACTTCCTTGCAAAACTTTTGTCACAAAAATTGCACTCAAACTTTATTTTCACGGAATTCCCACTCTTTTCTTCTGTCTCCATTTTTTATTGACGAGCGGATCTATGTACAGCCCAATCGGGGATCTTTCCTCCGGTCGGCTATCTTCGCCGCATTTCGGCTCATTTCGGAAGTCACATGTGCGTGGCTTCTGCGCACTGTATTTAGCGAGATTTTTTAATTTAAAAAAGTGGATTTGAGTACTTTATTAGAAGTTTTTACAACTTATGTAAATGAAATATAATTCAATTAATTTTTTTGTACTTTTTACTAATTTTTTTATTGCACACTATAGTTTTTAAACATATTTCTCATATTTTATAACTATATATATTTTATACACTATAAATATATCAGAAAGTTCAGTCAATGTAAATATTTTAAAAATTTCTAAGTTTAGTGGTATCACATAAACTTTTTGGGATGTATTTTTTAAAATTTAATTCTTATTGGCATTTCATTCATTTTTTAATTCGCTTATTCCACACAATAACAGAAATTATCTTAATACAAAAGACGCCATTATTGACCCACATATTTTGTTTATATTTATTTATTCGCTGCAAAATATGTCTGCTATAAATCATAAGGCACATTCATTGCTTTGTTCACTTCGCTCTTATTCTTAGACTCTAATAAACGTTTCCGCGTGCGGCAAGATTTTTTGTGGAGTGACGCCGTTGGGGTTCGATTTTCGCATTATTGGGATGTGCAGCAATTGGTTCAAAGGACAGCAAACTGGATGTACCATCGTTATTACCTCATTTCGGCTCATTTAGTAAATTTCGTTCGCTCATGCGCTTTTAAAGTCAAATTTTGTCCACGTAAATGCAAACATGGAAAAGTGTGAAGCCTGTGTTGTTTCTTTTTCAAATAAATTTAATTTGAATCGACATCTTAAAAATGTGCACAATATTGTACAAGAAACAAGTAAGAAGAAATTGGGATGTGAAATGTGCGAGAAACAGTTTTCTACTCGCAAAACTTGAGTGAAACATATTAAGTTGTTTCATTCATGAGAAGAAGAATCTGTGCCTTCAAATCTGTTTTAAAGTAAGTAGAAAGTAAAGAATATTTTAAATTTCAAATAATTTTTCCATTTAAGACAGCATATTATATTTAGAAAACTTGGTTTCTTGGACCATCTAGCTATATTGAGTTTTAATATATACCCTAAACTCGCTCCAATTACTTGGAAAATATTTGTTGTGATTATTATCACTTACTAATTTTTCGAAAATTCTTAAATTTTAATAAATCATGGATTACTTTCCAGAGAAAAATATTTACTACAGCTATACTGTTTTCAAGTAAAAAAACAACTAAATAATCTTGAAGTATAGTTATTTGTTACAATAACATTATCGTTACGATTTTATTCTTAGAACGTAGCAAAACTCTTTTTTTAATAGATTTTATCTTCGGCACAATTGCCTTAAAAAAATTTTTATTTATAAGGGGTTAATCATATATCGATTGCGTGGAAAAAATGTGTTTATACATTTTTTAATTTAGTGCGAGTCAAGTGATGGATCACTGACTATTGCTAATCTTTTTTGACTAGTTGCTTCATGTTTTCTAGCTATTTTCGAATAGATTCAAGTATATATCAGGAAACGCACTTACTTAAAAAGTAATTTACTTGTTTTAAACTTTTATTATTTAATACAAAAATATTTTATTTTGTTCAAAAATCGATCATGACGGTTCGATGCGAAATTTCTACAATATTTAGAGAATAATATACTAATACTTAATTATATTGTTGCAGAGTGAAGTGTGAAGAATGCGATTCGTATTTTATGAAAAGGAATTCAATGTACAGACATTTGAATGAGGTTCATGAGATGAAACCTAATTATCGCATAATGCCGAAAATAGGGTGCCCTAAGTGTGATACTTCGTACAAAGTGTATCAAGACCTACACGACCATCTTTCCGCGTGCCACATTGTTGTTATGGAAACTGACATGCTACACTTCGAAAATATAGAAGGTACGAATTTTGTTTTATAAATGTAATGTATCAGTTCAAAAGCTGAAAAAAATAATTGTAGTAGTAGGTATATTTAAACATTTTCGCGAGTTCATTATAAATAATGTTCATTTTTAGTCCTTGTATATATCTAAATGTTTACAAATAGTACTATTATACAGAGAAAACGATACCGCGGTAATCCGTAAACCCGGTAATCAGCGTAGAATGGAGAAAAATTAATATTGTCAGATTTCAGCGCAAAAGTGAAGATTGTTCTATAATTTTGAATGCGTGATTTTTCCATATATCTAAAATGCCACCATAATAATGAGATACCTCCGCAACTTATTTATTTCTATTTCTATAGCGACCGCCACAAAGTTTTTTATTCTCCAAAAGTGAACGTGTTTTCAATATATTTAATTCTTTCTAATTGTACCTGTAACACACCTCACAGAGCTATTTTTTATTCCTCAGAAGTGGTCATATTTTGATTTTATTTAATTGCTACTAATTAGTTCACGAAATATGTGTAATAAGTTGTTTTAATTCCTTCATGCGAAATTTAAGTTCTGAAATTTTAAGTCTAACTAATTCAACTCTGCCACTCTAGAGTTTAGATTATTTAAATTGACACATTTGAAAAGATTTCTTTGGTGCATTCTTTAAGACGTTTAAATAAATTATTAAAATATAAATAAATATAAATTTGAATATTTTTCGAATTTATAAGAAATAAAAAGATTTAATAATGAAAAATAGGTTAAATAAATGCATTCGTTAAATTTTACTAAGTCGATTGAAAGGAATAGGATTTGCGCTTTTTCTGTTCCCGTTGGTGGATTTTAGACTTAGGAAAATTCACGTATTCGTAGGAATACAAATTCTTAATTTTTCTGAATTCAACGCTTATTGCGGGGTATACCGTAATTCCGGCGCTATATATCGTAATCATCACACTATAATATCGTAAAATCATGATATTGTACATTGCAAGATTTTACATTATATTATTATTTTATTATATTATATATAAGAGGGTTCTGGTAGTGGCCAAGCGTTTTTAGTGCATTATTATATCCCAAAGAGCTCCGGAACCTGCTTTTACGTTAGCATATTGCACTTTCGTTCAATACAGAGATTTTGCGATATCATTGCGCGACGTCTTTTTTACTTTTAAGCAATTTTCGTCGTCTTTTTCATACAAATAATTTATAATGGACAATTTGAATATTTCCTTTGACTTTTTAAGAATAAGAAATATATTCCCAACAGATGTAAAAAATAATGGTATTTTCTGATTGAAATGCAATTGTTTGTCATTGTTTAGAGTAGTAATTTTTTCTCAAAACATTATGTAATTATTTAAACAATTATTTATTGTCTATTTTCAAATTTCTAATAATTGAGCCAGAGATATCAACTTTCTTTTTAAATTAGTATCCTACGCTATGTTTTGTTGAGTAATTACATAATTTTAATACATTTCTTTTAATGTGTAATCAATTTCTACTTGTTTGAATAATTTTTATTTGCCCAAGCAGTTCTTTTTTGACAAACGAAGAAATGAAACAAAATAGAAATCTCTGGCTCAATTTTTAGAGATTTTGAAAATAAGCAACTAATAATTATTTAAATAATTACATAATGTTTGACACTCCTCTTCAATCCCTAAAAGGTTTGTGACGTTTCGATAAAACCCTGGAATGCATTGCAGTTTGGACCATCCTATTGTAGCAGTCATATCAGTCCCAATTACGGCTTAAAAAGTTGAATAGGCTCATTTCATAATTATTTTAATTTCACTGGCCACTATACTATAGTTTAAAATTGTGCAATTTATGAAATATCAAAGTAAAATGATGAAATGATTAGATTTTTAAATAAAACTTGTACAATAATATTTCAATTCACATTTTCTTCAACTTTAAATACTCCTAACTTAAAATTGTTCGAAATTAAAAATTTTAATCTAGAATTTCTCGATGTTCACCATTTGTAAATAATCATTCTTAAAACATTAATAGTCTCTAATCTATAATTTTGCGAAAATTGGAAGGTATTGCCCGGCAATGCTTACGGAGGTCTACGGACGTGGCAACGGTCGGCCATGAGCAACGCTACCCCTACAGATGGTGCTGAAACGACGGACCGCTTGACGAAGCTACTCCAATTTTTGGAGGCGGAGGTCAAAAATGAAGAGGGAATAACCGTGGCGGTCAACGGTTTTTCTATGCAGACGGGGAATGAAAAACGGGAAAAGACGAAAGGAAGCAGAGGTAAGATGGACTCCTCGCAGGAGGCAGCTACAGCAAGCGCTCTACTTTTCACAGAGGAGAAATGTAAAAAATGTATTTTTTGTAGTAATAACCATGAGAATGCCGCGTGTGATAAAGCAAAGAAAATGTCTCTTGATGTTAGGAAAAATATAATTAAAGAGAATAGTTGTTGCTTTAAGTGTTTGAAACGGGCACATCTCTCAAAAGACTGCAGAGTTAAAATATCGTGTGTGCCTGGTGCGGAAACCGTCACATGATACATTTCTGTCCGGATCTTTGCAGTAATTCGAATAATGTAGCTTCGGGCAAAATCGAAACGCCGTTACAAAACAAAATCTTTGAACAGAACCTCGCAAGTTTTTGTAGTCTACCAGACGTTTATTTACAAACGATACGCGTAAAGTTGTACTCAGATTCTAAAGTAAAGTATGCTCGAGCAATAATTGATGGCGGTTCTCAACGATCTATATTAAAGCTAGTGTCGTAGAGTTTTTAGGTTATGAACCGACCGGGAAAGTAGAGATTGCTTATTCCTTATTTGGCGGTATAAGAACGCAGAGTTAGCCACATGATATGTACTTAGTTCGTATGAAGAGTATTGGGGGCGATTATGCATGCAATTTTCGAGCTATGAGTAAAGATGTTATTTGTGCAAATATTCCAAGCGTAAAAAGAATGGAATGGGTTGAGGAATTGCATGGAAATTACATTTCACTATGCGATTTAGATTCAAATGCTAAGAATTTTGATGACTCGATTGACGTTCTCATAGGCGCGGATATTGCCGGTAAAATCATGAAAGGTAAAAAACACGATTTATCGAATGGTCTCACTATTTTATAGACAGTTTTTGGTTGGACTGTCACAAGTCAGGTTTCGAACACTGAACGATCAATGAGTTTCAATGTTTGTTTCCGATGCAAAAGTTTCAGAACTGTGAAATTTGAATGTGTTAGGTATTAAACATCCCAAAGAAAAATTGGATCGGAGTTTACAGGAAGCAATTGTAAAAGAGAATTTTTTTAAAACAATCTCTTCAAATGATTCTAACCGTTATTCCGTAACTTTGCTTTAGCTAGAACAAGGTTAAATAGTACAGTGAAAAAATTAGAAAAAGACGGTCTTTTTAAAAAGTACGATATGGTTTTTAAAGAGTGTGTTGAAGAAGGGATTATTGAGCTTGTACCGGAAAATGAGCTGAATCTTTTTTCTCATTACTTGCCTCATTGTCATGTTGTCAAGCCAGAGAGTACCACTAAAATTAGACCGGTTTTTGATGCGTCCGCGAGTGAAAAGGGGTTTCCCTCTTTAAATCAGTGTCTCGAAAAAGGTCCAAATTTAATCGAGTTAGTTCCAGCATCCTTATTAAGATTCCGAGAACACGATATCGCAGTATTAGCGGATGTTCACAAAGCATTTTTACAGATAGAAATTAATAAAAAAGATCGTGTTTTTTGCTTTTTCTTTGGTTTGTAGGTGGGAAACTTGTAGTTTTTCGACACAAGCGAGTAGTATTTGACCTTACTTGCAGTCCTTTTATATTGGGAGCAGCTCTAGAGCATCATTTTGCGAATATAGCAAGAGCCGTCACTGAGAAATATTACAGTTATTGGTCGAAAGAAATGATCGAGAAATTATCTAAATCGTTTTATGTAGACAATTGCACTACAAGCGTAGACTCCACACAAGAATTAAATAATTTTATCTCGGTATCCAAAGACATAATGAGAGAGGGCGGTTTTGATTTAGGAGGGTGGGAGTTTACCCGCGATTCCAGCGAAAAAGAAACAGCACTAGTGCTCGGAATTTCTTTTAATAAAGAACGCGACGCAATTTCAATTAATCCCTCCCTTTTACAAGAAAAGGGTGATGAAATAATCACTAAAAGGTCAATCCTCTCGGCGGCACATAAAGTTTTTGATCCCATAGGTTTCATCTGCCCTGTGAGGCTACTTTATAAATTAATATTAAAGGGGTTATACGAAGATAAATTCGATTGGGATGTGCCCGTTGATGAATCTGTCAGAAAGGAGTTTTTGCAATGGCGGAATCAGTTAAATTATTTGCCCGAAATTGAAATTCCGAGGAAGTTTGGGTCGGGATATTTTACTTTACACACCTTTTGTGACGCTAGTAAGTTATCATATACTGCGGTCACATTTTACGAGCAGAAAACCAAGACGGCGTCGAATTAAAACTACTGACAGCCAAATCGCGTGTCGCTCCGGAGAATATGTCTATCCCGCGTAAGGAACTTTTAGCTGCGTGCATTGGTAGTCGACAAAATAGCGAAATCATGAAAGCCTTACATTATGAAGGCATAACAAGTTTTTACTGGACAGATTCAACTACTGTATTGGCATGGCTGGGCCGAGATAAACAGTGGGGTATTTTCGTTTGGAACCGTGTTTGCGAAATAAGAGAGTTGACTTCATCGGGGTTGTGGAAATACGTGCCGGGCGAATTAAATGCAGCTGATCCTTCTTCTCGTGGTTGTCAGGCAAAGCAATTGCTCGATTCGCGCTGGTAGGAGGGCCCGATTGGCTTCGCGAGACTAGTGACAGCTGGCCGATACTGACTGATAAAGTTGATGAGAATGAGGTAGGTGATGAGCTAAAGCGGTCAGCTCAAATTGCATTGTTAAACGCAGATGAGAAAATGGATATAAAATATTTAGAAAAATTCTCTTCTTATAGTAAGATCATAAGATTTTACGCGATTATGCTGAGATTTAAAAACTTTAAACTAAAAGATGAGAAATACACTGGTAATCGATTAACCTGTCAAGAGATTTTTCCGATCGAACTAAAGTTTTTGAAGTGGTTACAAGGTCAAATGTTTTCTAACGAAAAAGATTCAAAATTAGCCCCGCTACAAACTTTTGTGCATTCAGATGATCTAATGCGTTTAAAAAGTAAAATCGTTGAACGCAATGATAGTTTCTCGTTCATATGTCCAATAGTGCTAGATGGTAAACACAAAGTTGTTGAATTACTAATCCGAGAAACTCATGAAAATATGTGTTATGCTGGCGTGCAAACTTTAATATGTCATTTACGAGAGAAATTTTGGATTCTATCTATGCGAAAGACTGTCCAATCTGTTGTATCGAAATGTATTAGGTGCAAGAAATTCGACGCTAAGAAAATGAAAGCTGATCCAGCCCATTTACCTGTCCATCGAGTAAAAAATGCAGCGGTATTTGAAGTAATTGGGGTGGATTTTGCTGGGCCAGTGTTTTTACGTGGAAAGCAAAAGGGTTGGATCTGCTTATTCACGTGCGCAATATATCGAGCTGTTCACCTAGAACCAGTAACGTCAATGTCAACTAAAGTATTTTTAGATAGTTTTCATCGATTTATCGGACGTCGTGGAAGACCCTCCATCGTCTACAGTGATAATGGGACAAATTTTGTCGGCGCCGATAATGCGTTCGAGTCTTTAAATTGGGATAAAATTTCTAAATACAGCTCTGTGAAGCGCATTGATTGGAGTTTCAATCCACCGAGTGCGACATGTTGGGGAGGTTGATGGGAGCGATTAATCGGGATGCTAAAAGTAATTTTACGTAAGGTTCTCAGTAAAGCATGTGTCACTTACGAGGAAATGTGCACCGTTCTGTGCGATTGTGAGCACACGCTTAATTCGCGACCACTAACCTACGTTTCGGAGGAACCAAGTGATTTTATGGCTCTTACTCCGGCGATTGGTCGAAAAACTTACATTCTATAATGGTTAGGTTCGCACTTATATTATTTTTTTTGCGTTTTTATTATGTATTCTTCGAATTTTGAAATTACGATGCCTGAATACTACGAATATTGTCATGTAAAAATAAATATCTTTTGAATGAGTTGAGCCACAGTCTCAAGGTGGAAGGATGTCAAGATTTGAATTTGAACTGAATTCGCGCTCACCGCGAGAGGGCGCTAAGAAAGCGTACGGAATGCGAGAGAGAGTAAACTCATGACGTTTGGAGCGAGTGTGTGTGTAAGTTCGTTGTATTGAATAAAACTCTGTTTTTCTAGATTAACTTAAAGTTTTCGGATATAATTGATTCATTGACCTGCTCTTTTAATAGAATTTCAACAGACAAAAAGTCAACAGCGAAGTAATACCTGCCGAAGATCTAGAGCTATCTGCGGAAAAAGCAAATCGCAGAGATCAGTTTTTTAATGAACAGGTAGCTCTCGTAGTAGAAACATCGAAAAATCAGTCGACCATTAGAGATTCCGTAAGTGATCAATTAAAAATAAGAACTTAAATAGATATGGCATCTAACACACCAACAAAGGCTTCCGGTGATGCAATTCCTAGGTTGCTTCAAGCAACCGACAAATTTCTTCAAGAAATTCAGAAATTATGCAATAACGATGGTGCATCCAGTGTGCTATGCTTTGAACCAATTTTTGTACATCCTAACAATGCGAAAATCGAACCCCAACGGTTTCACTCCACAAAAAATCTTGCCGCACGTGGAAACGTTTATTAGAGTCTAAAAATAAGAGCGAAGTGAAAAAAATAATTAATGTGCCTAGTGATTTAAGATAATTTCTGTTATTATGTGGGATAAGCGAATTAAGAAATTAATGAAATGCTAATTAGAATTAAAGTTTTAAAAATACATCCCAAAAACTTTATGTGATAACACTAAACTTAAAAATTTTCTTAAATATTTTATTGACTGAACTTTTTGATATATGTGTAGTGTATAAAATTTATATAGTGATAAAATATGAGAAATATGTTTAAGAACTATAAGGTGCAATAAAAAAATTAGTAAAAAGTAGAAAAAAATTAATTGAATTATATTTCTTTTACATAATTTGTAAACACTCCCAATAAAGTACTCAAATCCACTTTTTTAAATTCAAAAATCGCGCCAAATACATTGCGCAGAGGCCACACACATGCGACTTCCGAAATGAGCTGAAATGCGGTGAAGATAGCCGACCAGAGGAAAGATCCACGTTTGGGTTGTACACAGATCCGCTCGTAGATATTTGGTGCGCCAACAGAGCCATCTTCAGTTGTCCCGGAGAATGATATTAATCTATAACCTCACATAGTAACTTTAAACCCATTTTCAAGTGTATTTTTGTTTATTGTTAATGATATAGATATTGTTGAACATTATTCGTTTCTTCTAAATGTGTGAAAGTGTAAGTTTAAAGTTACGTAACATATACCAAGTGACGCAATTAAGTTGTAAGTATAGAAGAAATTCGGTAGGTACATTACAGAAAAATCTGAAATTTTCGTGCGCAGGTGCCAAGTTTTCCTCTTCCTATATATGGGAAAGTGTGCGAGTGAGAAAGCTCGTCAAATTGACGCGATCTTAGGCAACTAGATCGATTATCTTTTTAATTATACAGGTTTTTTTTACCATAAAACATGTTTGGAAGTGTTAGAAAAAAAACTGTATTCTTCATTCCAAAGTACGATTTCAAAAATAATAATGTACTACAATTTCCAGATTTCATGATAAAACAATTGCATTATAGTCTACATTCTTACCAATTTTATAATGCACTCTTTTACCTTCCACAAAAGCAATTCAATTGACTTCATTTACCGAATTTTGTGTGCGCATTTAATTACTATTCATCTGCTTGACAATTAGAGTCGGCAGATAGCATTCAAATGATTCCAACTTTCGAGGTCAGCTGATGCAATACAATGGCATTGCTTTGTTCCCAATCTTCACTCGCTGGAGAGAATTAAATTGTCTTCAAAGTTCGCGTTTGCCTCATCGCATTCAACACTATTGAGTTGAGTGCAATGTTAATCATCAAAATAATAATTAAAATGTGTACACTTTTTAGTTGAAACTTTGATCACATTAAATAGAATTGAAATAGGACAAAATCCTTTCCCGATAAAAGGTATTAAAACGCATATTTAAAATATGAGATTGATAACGCATTCAAAACTGTTGAAATTCTGCGATATGTGTATACATACCGTACATTTCGTCTTAAAATTCGATGGCAATTTAATACGTTCTGATGAGTGAAACGTTGGCGATTACAATTCGAACTGTACATATTCTATTTGAAAATCATGTTTGTTGCAGATTTATTAAAATAATTGTTAGAATCGTAAAATAATAATTAAATAAAAATAAATCAATTTTTTGACATAAAAAGGTATAGTTTGTGTACAGTGGTAAATTGTGTTCGAAAGTTGATCGTGCGTGTATCACAAAGCTAGACAATGATGCCAGAAGTGTCCGATTGTCGGCGTGACCTTACTAAACCTATTTATTGCCGCGTAAAGTATAAAATTACAAAAGAATTATATTAAATACGCCGAATTAAATGTTTCTTGTCAAACTTCTGACTTGCGTGTAGATGAAGAATAATTTGTTGATTGGGTGGTAAGGTCGCGGATGGTAAGGTTATGTCTGTATAACTTACAATTTGACAGGTTTCTCATTGTTTTGGAGGTGATTTTTCAGAAAGAGAGTAAATAAATAGGAAAAAGATTGTTTTTAGACAAATGAAAAATAGAAATTTTCAATGAAAAGCAACTGAAGAATGAATTGTTTATGTATGCAAATGAAGCATAGTGAAGGTTTTAATTGACTGCATTTGACGACTCTGCATGCGTGAATATTGAATCCATTGTTTGAAAAAACAATATTGTCGGCGCCGGCAACATTGCTCGTTGCCGGCTTTTTTTCACCGGGTGTGAAGTTCCGAAAAACGTGTAGTGACGTATTTTTTATTCACTGCTTACGAATATGGTAACGAAAATTAAAAAAATATATATTTTGAAGATCAAATCTTCAAAAAACCTACGTTACTAACGTACTGATATTGGTGTATTTCGATGCGTTTATTACGAACAATGAACATGGAAATACCTGAAAACATCATTTCCAAAGTTAAATTTTCAAACTGCAGGTTTTTTGAAAAGTTTAAACACTATTGGTAGCCGTAAGAATCATATTTAAAGCACGCGGAAGGGATTGTCTGGCAATTATATTGTAAGGAATTGAAACTTAAAAGTTATTTTGTCAAATTTTGGCTTTTGACGCTATCCAACCCACCCCACCCTTCCCTCAGCACCCCAAATATGACCATAATTTTTTTTTTCTGATTGGAATTAAATATTTTATCAATGCTTGGAGTAGTAAATTTTTTTAAAAACGTTTTTCTTTTAATAAGTGTAATAAATTACTTTTAATATATCTTTATACATTTTTCATTTTATCTATTCATTTTATTGATCATTATATTCAATTTTAAGATTCAAAACATATCTACACCATTAAGCCATTTCCCTTTCGGGGTAGGCGTGACTCACTCGGCAGGGGAAAGGAGTAGTTTGTGGATGGGATAGAGATTTTTCAGATTGATCCAGAA
>NC_046662.1:108175494-108178408 GCF_010883055.1 Belonocnema kinseyi | reverse complement strand
ATAATAATAATGATAATATTATAATTATGTTATATTATAATAGTCTATTTTTTTTTAGTTGAAGGTTCATCTCTTTCGTTGAAAACTGATATTTTTCGCTTAAATATGTCAACTTTTTGTAGATAATTCGTCTTTTTTACTTTAAAATTAAATAACTTCTTTAAAAATTCATGTATTTTGTTTAAGATTTGTCTTTTTTTGTAGATTAACAATTTTCTTGGTTGAAAATTCATCTGATTGATCGAAAATTTAACAACTTTATTTTAAATTAATTTTTTCTTTAAAAAATTATTTATATTTATCTGAAAATGTAACTATTATATGATTGATTAAAAATTAATCGTTTATATAATAATGTTGAATTTTTAAAATCTTTTCAAATACTCACTTAAAATTAATTGTTCAAACTAAAAAAACATTTTCAATTTTCTTAGCAATCACAAGAATGTTTGTTATTCTTTTTGAATATTTTACAATTCTCAAAAGCTTTTCTTTTTTAAATCTGCAAAAATCTATGTCGTGTTTCAAATAATTTCAAATAATTTCAAATTTTAAATTAATTTTGAATATTATTCTAAATTAAAATTGTAGCGTTCAAACTTAAAATTTAGCTCATTACAATTTTAACAAATCAAGGCTTTTTATTTCTAACCACTCTGTTCAAATTTGTATAGTTTTTAATTGTTGTTTATAATGGCTTGTCCCAGATCTGAATTATATTTTTTTTCAAAAAGTCTCTGATCCAATTCAGAAATACATACAATTGCTTTGAAAAAATTTTTTAATTCAGAAATATTTCATTTAAAAGCTCAATAATTCATACGTATAAAACACAAACTTTTAACATCTTTTAATTTAACAATGTTTTAAATTAAATTATTTTAAAATACGAAATAACCGTTTAAAAATTTTTATGACTTTAACATTTTAGAGATTTCTGGTTAAAAAATACAAATCACGCTATTATTTTTAAGGTTCAAAATGATAATAATTCACAAAAATTTCAATTCGTAACATTAAAAATTGAACGACTAAATTAATTTTTTAACTAAAAACTTTTAAAAATAAAAGTTGCATTGTTTTTATTTTAAGTTGTTCCAGATTAATATTTTTGCATTGTTATTTAGAGATAAAAATTTTAGTTCGCCAATTGAAAATGTTAGAAATTAACTTACTATCAAAATAATTGATTTTTCATCTAAAAAAAAGAGAATAACAAATTTCCAAAAAAATAATTACATTTTCTACTAAAATTATAAATCTTCAACAACAAAAGAAGTTTTAATTTTTGATTAAAAACTGTTGAACTCATCCAAAAAGATATTAATTTTACACAAGAGTTGACTTTCTAGTCAATAAGGATTCTTTTTAAATGGTTGAATTTCAAAGCCAAAAAGATGATTTTTTTACAAAACAGTGTAAACTTATTTTTAAACGGAATAGTTCAAGGACTTCTGGTTTAAAAATATAAACTTACTTTCAATGCTTTATTCTACTTTCAACTTTCAATTCGTTTATTTTAAGTCGCTTTATATGATTAATTTTTACATTTTTATTTACAAATCCAAACTCAAAAGTCTTATTTACGAATTGACAATTTTAAAAATCGAACGGTGTAACAAAACAGTTTCATTTTCAACTAAAAATATTAAAAAAACAAAATTTCAACCAAATCCTTAAATTTTTAACGAAGCAGATGAATTTTCATTTAAAATTATGAATCTTTATAAAAAAAAAGGCTTACATTTTTTATTAAAAACTGTTGAACTCATCCAAAAACAAAAATTTTTCACAAAACAGTTGAATTTTCAGTCTTTAACTAAAATAATGAATTTTCAAAAAAAAAGTTAAAAGTTTTTTTTTTATTAAACACAGTCAAAGTCATCCAAAAAAGTAAATTTTTTTACCAAATAGTTGACTTTTCAATCAAGAAAGAAATTTGTTTAAATTCTTTACATGTAATGCAAATTAATCGTGTGTTCGACCTCAGTTTAATTACATTCAAAATTATTTCTTAGCATAATTATATAGGTTGAAATTTTTATTTTAGTACCTTAGAATTAAGAATTAATTGTTTACAGCATGCCGGGGCGAATGATGATTGAATGTGTGTGTGAATGAAGTATATTTAGTTTTTATTTTTCGTTTGTGAGAGGGGAGGGGACTCACATTCAGAAAGCACCCCGATATATTTTTTTATTTATGTATTATATGTAATGATTTAATTTATTTTCTTCTTGTGAGAGGCGAGGGGACACACATTCAGAAAGCACCCCGATATTGTTTTTTATTTATATAATATATGAAATACTTGTATTTATTTTTCATTCGTGAGAGGCGAGGGAACTCACGCTCAGAAAGCACCCCGATTTTTTAATGTATATTTTATATAAAATGTTTTTATTTATTTTCAGTTTGTGAGAGGCGAGGGGACTCACGGCCAGAAAGCACCCCGATTTTGTCTTCATGTATACATTCTATAAAATGATTTTATTTATTGTTAGTTTGTTAGAGGCGAGGAGAACTTCTTTTTATTTTTTTATTCCCAAATTTTTGTGTAAGTCATTTTCGATGGTTTTTTATGCCTTTCAGGCTTTTTCCACCGAGCCAATATATTTATTTATATATACGGCTCAAAATTGTTGTTTTTATTTCATTACATAACCTTCCTTCCAATTTAGTAACTTAAGTTTTGAATATATATTTTTTACATGTTAAAATGTCTGCGTAATTCGAACCTGTCAAGTTCAAAATGCTGTAAACAATTAATTCTTAATTCTAAGGTACTAAAATAAAAATTTCAACCTATATCATTATGCTAAGAAATAATTTTGAATGTAATTAAACTGAGGTCGAACACACGATTAATTTGCATTACATGTAAAGAATTTAAACAAATTTCTTTCTTGACTGA
>NC_046662.1:108172287-108175394 GCF_010883055.1 Belonocnema kinseyi | reverse complement strand
GGATTTATAAATAAAAATGTAAAAATTAATCATATAAAGCGACTTAAAATAAACGAATTGAAAGATGAAAGTTGAATAAAGCATTGAAAGTAAGTTTATATTCTTTAACCAGAAGTCCTTGAACTATTCCGTTTAAAAATAAGTTTACACTGTTTTGAAAAAAAATCATCTTTTTGGCTTTGAAATTCAACAATTTAAAAAGAATCCTTATTGACTAAAAAGACAACTCTTGTGTAAAATTAATATCTTTTTGGATGAGTTCAACAGTTTTTAATCAAAAATTAGAACTTCTTTTGTTGTTGAAGATTTATCATTTTAGTAGAAAATGTAATTATTTTGTTGCAAATTTGTTATTCTCTTTTTTTTTAGTTGAAAATTCAATTATTTTGATAGTAAGTTAATTTCTAACATTTTCAATTGGCGAACTAAAATTTTAATCTTTAAATAACAATGCAAAAATATTAATCTTGAACAACTTAAAATAAAAAAAATGTAACTTTAATTTTAAAAAGTTTTTAGTTAAAAAATTAATTTAAACGTTCAATTTTAAATGTTACGAACTTAAATTTTTGTGAATTATTATCATTTTGAACCTTAACAATAATAGCGTAATTTGTATTTTTTAACCAGAAATCTCTAAAAAAAAATTTTTTCAAAGCAATTGTATGTATTTCTGAATTGGATCAGAGACTTTTTGAAAAAAAAAATATAATTCAGATCTGGGACAAGCCATTATAAACAACAATTAAAAACTATACAAATTTGAACAGAGTGGTTAGAAATAAAAAGCCTTGATTTGTTAAAATTGTAATGAGCTAAATTTTAAGTTTGAACGCTACAATTTTAATTTAGAATAATATTCAAAATTAATTTAAAACTTGAAATTATTTGAAATAATTTGAAACACGATGCAGATTTTTGCAGATTTAAAAAAAAAAGCTTTTGATAATTGTAAAATATTCAAAAAGAATAACAAAAATTGTTGGGATTGCTAAGAAAATTGAAAATGATTTTTTAGTTTGAAAAATTAATTTTAAGTGAGTATTTGAAAAGATTTTAAAAGTTAAAAAAAGGGAGTAAGGATGATTTTAAGGCACTTTTTTATTTTGCAGTTTTTTAATTTTAGGAAAAAAATCAAATTAACACAATAAACCAATTTTCAACCCAAAAGTTTACTTTTTAACAAATTTAATTAATTTTCTATCAAATAATTGGTGTTTTAACTAATAAAATGTACAGGATAAAGTTTCAAACAAAAATGGAATAGTACAATTTCCAGATAAAAACTGTGCTAAAAAATTTAATTGAACAAGAAAAAAAACGAAATTTTAACAAAATTGTTAAATTTTCAAGGGAAAAGGTGAATTTATGACCAAGAAGATTAATGTTCTATACAAAAAAAAAACGATTTTCCAACTTAACCAATATAAACGATTAATTTTTAATCAATCATATAATAGTTACATTTTCAGATAAAGATAAATAATTTTTTAAAGAAAAAATTAATTTTAAACAAAGTTGTTAGATTTTCGACCAATCAGATGAATTTTCGACCAAGAAAATTAATAATCTACAAAAAAAGACAAATCTTAAACAAAATACATGAATTTTTAAAGAAGTTATTTAATTTTAAAGTAAAAGAGACGAATTATCTACAAAAAGTTGAAATTTTTAAGCGAAAAATATGAGTTTTCAATGAAAGAGTTAAACTTTCAACCAAATAGTTAAATTTTCAATCATAATTAAAAAACCTTGTTAAAAAACGTATTTTTTTACAAAGTTGTTCAACTCTTAGTGAAATAATCGACTTTCAAACCCAAGAAGATGTGCAGTTGATATTTTAACCAAACAATTGCATTTTTGACCAAAAATGATAAAATTTTCAACCAAAAGGATTAAATTTCTACTAAATAAGGTCAATTTCCAATAAAATACATAAACTTTCAACGAAATTATTTAATTTTAAAAACAAAAAGAGTAATTCCACCCAAAACTTATAATTTTAATTTTTAATAATATATTTGCATTTACAACAGAACGACTTTACAACCAAAACATATTTATAGTTCATAATTCAACCGGAAAATGTAATTTTTAATCAAAAACTATAAATTTTCCATAAATCAATTGAATTTTTACAAAGAAAGACGACCTTTTAACAAAACACATGATTTCTTAAACAAAAATGGTATTGATTGATTGTCAGTTTCAAAAATGTATTTTCAATGAAAGAGATGAACCTTCAAATAAAAAAAAATAGATAATATAACCTCAAAATATACGAATATCAAGAGGCGCGCGATCTATTCAAATCATGAGAAGCGTCCGCATCGAAATCTGGAAATATTAAAATCCCAATCTCCTGAATTTATTTCAAAGCAATTAGCTGTTAGCAGATGGATATATAAATAGAATCGACGAAGTGCTCCGACCGGCAATCGTGCATCTTCGAGTTTTCAAATTCAGAAGAGGAGAAATGGGTTGCGCGCGCAACTCAGTCATTTACAGCGTCTCCTACTATATTCACACGGACGTAGCCCTGTCATAGTATTGGACCGTATCTCGTTTCAGATCTGGGATCACTGATCACACTACCTCTTATGAATCCTGATCCTTATGAATATAATTTGTGCACACGATAAACACGACAGTAGGCTAGTGAATTGCCCTTTTTTATAGTTTCAGGCATAAATAGAATTTCATCAGTTGCCACTTGAAATCCTGTTTTAATTACGATATCCATTTTCACGTAAACAATTTACTTCACTCGTGTTCTTTTTGAGAACATTATTTACGCAGTCCGCGAAATTTTTTCAAAACAAAAATAGTGACTTGCGTATCGTTGCCTGGAAAATAGCTGAATGATCTTTCTGGCGATGCCCCGGTTGAGGTAGCCCTTGATGTTGATGCTAATTTTAATACATTTACATTTAATTATTTTACGTGTGTGCTATTATATGAATTCCATAACAAATTTGAAAGAGAGCGGTCTCTTATATACTCGTTTGGAGAAAAAGCAAAATAGAAAATTTTCAATTTGGTATAAATACACTTTCTTAAAATTGTGCTTCGATATGCAGTTACTGGGAAATTCGGAAACGTACTTA
>NC_046662.1:108167913-108172187 GCF_010883055.1 Belonocnema kinseyi | reverse complement strand
CGCGCGCAACTCAGTCATTTACAGCGTCTCCTACTATATTCACACGGACATAGCCCTGTCATAGTATTGGACCGCATCTCATTTCAGATCTGGGATCACTGAGCGTGATAAGGCAAACTTCAGTGATGCTCTAGTTGTCGGAGTGCCGAGACCGTTTTTGGAGAGTTATTAGGTAACGATTCTGCCACTATTTTCCTGATTGTTGAGAATATACTAATCACGAAATGTGGCTTCTCCAGGGATAGTCCCGGGGAGGTGTTTATTTCCTCATTCGAATTTGTAAAAAAAAATGATTAGAATAAGTCATAGGGTAACGGCTGAATCTTTCTGCGTTGAATGTGGAGATAATTAGACAATGTTCCGTACAATTGGCTGAACAATAGGCTGGTGCGGAAGGGGAGGGGGGACAGAACGATCCAGAGGTGTAAAAGAATATGTCATTTTAAAGTTATTTTCTAATACCCAAATTTTTTATATAACATTCTACTCATTCAAAAGAAATATTTGAAGAGGCAGAACAAAAACAAAATCTCGGGGATAACATCCTGGCAGAACATCGCAAACTGCCCGGTTTTGACATTGGTCATTGTGCGTTGGTTCACGGCCCTGACACTGCGAACAGAGTGGTCACTTGTGCTCCGAGGACGATCAGTAGCATAACTAGAGACGTGGTTTACGCCACTCTGCTCGCAGTATCAGGGCCGTCAACCGACGCACAATGACCTATGTCAAAACCGGGCAGTTCCCAATGTTCTGCCAGGATGTTATCCCCGAGATTTTTTTCTGCCTCTTCGAATATATTTTTTGAATAATGAGTAGAATATTATATAAAAAATTGAGGTTCTAGAAAATAGCTTTAAAATGACATATTCTTTTACACCTCTAGATCTTTCTGCCCCCCTTCCGCACCGGCCTATTGTTCTGCCAATTGCATGGAACATTGTCTAATTGTCTTGACATTCGACACAGAAAGATTAAGCCCTTACCCTACGACTTATTTTAATCATTTTTTTTACAACTTCGAATGAGTAATTAAACACCTTCTCCCCGGGACTACCCCTGGAGAAGCCACATTTGGTGATCAGAAATTGTTGTCATTGAAATATTGTTTCCATTAAAATTTCTTGCAACATAACTTTTAAAAAACCGTTAAATTATTGAAAATTATAGAAAACACATTTTCAACAAATAATTTGTTTCTAAAAATCTTTTTGTTCATTGTATCATGATGGAATATCTATATGTAATGTAAATCTATGAAACGTTGGCGATTACAACAATGTTCCTGTTATTGACAAGCACCAGGAACGTCTAATAGAAAAAAGAGCCATTTTTTTCGTCATATTTTTTTATTTATGAAAAAATGGAAAAACTTAATTAAAGGTCAGACTCGACAACTTTCTTTGAAATTTTATCAGCTTTAAAAAAACATCCAAACCGACCCATCGGTTCAGCTGGAATCGTATTTTGAACCTAATAATGTCCTTTTCCCGTAGAAAAAATATATTCCTTAATAATTTTAAGACAGTGTTCACACGTGATAGAAAATAAAACTAGTGACCGAGCTATATTAAGAAAAAGCCACAATATTTTGAATCAGGGCTCGTTTTCTATTACTAAAAGAATTATATACAATAAAATTTTTTTTAAATCGTGAGACAAAGGTCTGAAACTTCGAAAATTCTCAACAAAGTAATATCTTGAAAAAAAGTACGGCTTTTCTTAATAAAATTTTATTTAAGACGATCTCAACTCAACAAAAATGTTGACTTAGAAAAAACTCTTGTTCTTCAATGAAAAGTAAGGTTAAGGTCTCTTTATAAGATTATCTTATTCTACTATGAATACATATGTTGGTTTTAAATTTTAATCCTGTCTTAAGCAATGTTTATGAATATATATCGCAACAGACGTCTTAGCAAACATCGAATTTTGAAGTTTTTTTTAAGATAGGAGTCTGTGAATCTAAACGCTGCCTTAAGCTTATGCTTAAAGAGGACTTACACTTGAGCTCGGACTATGAATATGACCCTAGATGGAGCGTTGTTTGTTGTATTTTTAAATTTAGGGGAATGTAGGGCGTAACGGAACAGGCGGGTAAAATAGAACGCTACTATATCTGTAAAAATATTCACACGTCAAGTTTGATATCAATTTATTAAATAAAAAAAGCTCTAATGAGTTCAGGAATGTGTATAAAGAATTGATATTTTGTGCTAATTATATTAGGAATTAGGTGCAAATTCGTAGTACTTCAGAACTCAGGATTGGTGTGATTTTCTAAATAAAATAAAGTACTAATATTGTGCTTATCCCATTTTCCCTTGCAAGAATGTCAAAAAGTGAAGTTTAAATTTTCTGTTCTTGACATTAGATTTCATTGAAAATTATTTAGAAAATAAATAACGGATTTCAAATTAAATTATCATTGGGGCGAGATGTTAAATTATACAAGAGAGACTGGTAGACAAAATTGATCTGAGGAAAGTTTCAAAAGGGCAATCGAAGGTGTAAGAAACGGTGAGTTAAATTATCGCCAAACTCAAAAGAAATACAGAGTTGCGACATTCACACTTTGTCGCAAAGTTGCTGAATATGTCCAAAATAATAGCATGCAAACGGTTTGTCAAAAAGTTAGGTACAATCACACTTTTTTGCTGACCTATTTTGATTTGAATTAATCTAAACGTCACGAATAGTTAGTTTACAAAAATTTTGGGTTAGTATTCTCTATGCGAAAAATATTCGCAGCATTTTTTTGTAAAAAATTTATAAACAACAATGTCCAAAATAAAAATAATCGAATTTAATTAAGTAGATGTTGAAATATGTACTTTAGTATTTTGGTCCAACATAAATATATAAGATGTACAAAAAGTATTTTGTTTGCTTTTCAGATTTAGGATTTAGGCCTGTATTTTCAAATGTTAGGGCACAACAATTGATCGATTATATTTTTAAAATGGAGTTGCGTTTTTTGGATTCACTTCAAAAGAAGCCAGAAGATTCGCTTTTCAATTGGCAGAAACGTTGAAAATTCCACACAACTTTAAAAAAGAAAATGGAACGGCCGAAATAGACTGGTTTTATGGCTTTATGAAACGCCATACGGAATTAGCACTAAGAAAAACGGAAAGGACCTCGCAAGCCCGTGCAAAGGGATTTAATAAGGAGGAAGTCACAAGGTTTTATGAATTGGTAACTAAAGTCATTTTTGACTTCTGTTACCAATTCATCTGCTGACATTTGCGGAGCGTGGAGAATTAGCGACAGCAGAAATTTGTTTCCTAGCTGCAGGTCTATACATTGCTCTAATGTTAATATTTCTACGCAAAAATGTGAACAAAAATTATTTGGTCGGTGCTCCGCCTGGAGCGTGGGCTGAATTTCACGTAAGCGGGTGGATGCAGAAAGAAATTTTCGTTAGGTGTTTTAAACGTTGTATTCAATATTCAAGGGCCACGAAAGAAGCCTCAGATCTACTTCTATTAGATGGGTATGTAACTCATGTTAAAAATTTAGAAATTCTTCAGTTGGCAGAACAGAATACGACGATCAATACGAAATAAAACCTAATTAATTAAAGGAATTAATAATAATAATATTATAATTAATATAATAATATTTAAATAATTAATTAATTAAATAATTAAATTAATTAATTAAAATTTAATGTACTCGTATATGTGATATAAATAAACATGCGATATTATTTTATTATGTTATTGACGTTTTCGTATAAAATTAATTAATTCATAAGTTCCTATTAAGCTATAGTTAAAAAATAAAAACAACTTACAAACAAATAACTGTTGTGTTCAAATTTAGTTTTCTCATCCTTTTATCTACGTAGGTTTCAAGTAATATGAATTTCTTTCTTCAAATTTTATTTTCAGATTAATTTTTAATTATTTTTAATTCGGTTAATGTCCATCCTTCCTCTGCTTTCATTATTTGGTGTTTGATGGAATACATTTTGATGTTTCTTATTTTTTGTTTCAAAATTATTTACAAATTATAATTGATATTTTAAATGTTCCATACCGCCCCACAATGCGTTCTGTTTTACTCGCCGCGTGTTCCATAGCACCCCACCTAACCTACAGTGCTTGATCAAAGATATTATAAGCATAGATGCGGCACGAGAGGTCGGAGTGGGAGAACGGTATATATCTAGAATCAAACCGAAGGGCCTATGACAAAGCCACCGAACGCGACCTCGGGTTGCGGATAGAGGGTCCCTGTACCAAGGGTTTCTGCTGAATATGGTTACA
>NC_046662.1:108163344-108167813 GCF_010883055.1 Belonocnema kinseyi | reverse complement strand
TTTGTCATAAGGACAACCGCAGGATTTCGCCGGGAGAGGGTGCTAATCTGGAAAATTGCACCCAAATTGTCAACAAAAAAAGTTAAATTTTAAGCCAAAAAGGTAAATCTTGCAGAAATATGATTTTAAAAACTAGATTTAACTAACTTGAAAAAACACGGAAAAATTAATTTACAAACGAATTGTATTTTTAATAACAATTGCATTTTTAATAAAAAGACGATGTAAAAAAATCAAGAAAATTAATTGTCGACTAAAAAGATGAATTTTCAACAAAACAAAAGAATGTTCTACCAAATAATTAAACTTTAAACTTATAAAGTATAAATTTCTAACAAAAATGGAAAATTGCAATTTTCGGATAAAAAATTAATTTTGAACAAAACAAAAAACCCAAACGGTCAAGAAAATTGTTACATGTTAAAAAAAGATTAATTTTCAACTAATTCGAGGAATTAAATTTTCAACAAAAGAGTCAAGCCCAAAGATCAAGGGGAGGCCTAAGAATATGAATCTTCAATCATAAAGTTCAACTTTTAACCAAGTGGTTTAATTTTCAAGTGAGGAAGATAAATTGCGAAGAAAATAGTTAAATTTTTAACCAAAGATATGAATTTTCCAGCATTGTATTAATGATCTAACAGAATAAGACGAGCGTGCAACAAAATATATTAATTTTTAACAAAATTTTTGAATTTTAAATCCGGGAGGACGATTTACCTATAAAAAGGTTGAATTTTCAACTAAAAATATGATTTTTTATAAAAAAAGTTAATTTTCTGCCAAAAAGTTAAATTGTCATTAAACCAATTTATTGGTTATAAAAATTGTTTAATTTGAAATAAAAAAATTAATTTTCAACCGAATAGTTCAATTTTTTTTTAATTTCTCACTCATCAACCAAATTAGATTACTGTGGACCCAAACAGTTCCATTTTTAATAAAAATGATGCATTTCCAACGCAGAAAATTTTTTTTCGGTAGAGAAAGACAAATTTTTAGCAAAATACATGACTTTTCAAAAAGAAAGGAGCAATTTTAAACCAGAAATTATTAATTTTTAATAAAAATATCCATTTAAATCAAAAATGAAATGTTTACCTTGTTAGTTAAAAAAAATTAATTCTTGTTAAAAAAAACGAATTTTCAATAAAATAGTTACATTTTTAAGAAAAGAGTTCAGCATAAAAATGACTTTTTGTCTGCAGAAGATTAATAATCTAAAAATAGAATAGTTACATTGTCTACCAAAGAGATTAATCTAAAACCAAAAGAATAATTTTCTTTACAAAGTAGTTCAACTTTTAACCAAGCTTCTGAATTCCTAACGAAACAAGATGACTTTTTAACAAAATAGTTGCATTTTTTTACAGAATAATAAAATTTGCAACTGAATACTAGAATTTTTAACCAAACGAGTTGAATTCCGAACCACAGATGTAATAGTAGACTTTCTACCAAAAAGCATTTAAGCGAAAAAAAACGAGAAAAGGGAGTTCCTTGAAAACAGAGAAAAAAAAATCCTTTAAAAGTTAATAATGAGAAACATACTAAATGTTATCTAAGTTCGTAACTTTTCTTTCACTGACCCCCAACCCCTGTTCGAACCGTAGTTTTTAGCATGACCCCCCCCCCCACCCATGCAATTAACAATGCTGTTTACTGACGTCCCCTTTAAAGTTTCGATTTGTGTATTTAATGAAATTATCCTTCTAATGTATAGTTTAAAATTTGTTCGGCATAAAAATACACAACCAAAAATCGACAAGACTCAGAAAACGAAATTACAACAATTAAAAGAATGACAGAGAACACGTGTATAGGACTATACTTAAGAAACTTAATTTTCTATTTTATTTCTATTGGATAAAATATTAATATTACAGAGAAAAGTACAAAAACAAATTGAGAGAAGAAAGTTATTCGCCCAAAAAAGTGATACAAATTTGTATTCATTTATTACATTCTCATTATTTATGGTGGAGAAAGTATTAGAATTGCCCGAAATTTGACACTACAACATTCAAATTTTGAACTAAATGACGCAAAATACGACAAAAAGTCTCAAAGAGAAATGATAGGTTTTGAAAAATCCTACAATATTTCTTTAAAGCACTTTTCAATAGGACTCGCAATTTTGTTTTGTCGTAAGTAATATATGCAGATAATCGAAAATTCTAATATTACGCCAAAAGACACGAGATGCGTAAAAAATCTATAAAAAGACTTGTAGGATATTTTGCATTATCTATAAAAAATAATATGAAAACCAACATTCTATTATTAGCATAACAACGCGAAAAAAAATTGAATTTTTTAAATTTATTTCAAGGTGGTTCAGAAAATATAAATTTACAACTGTCTGTCAAAAAATGAGTGCGCAGCGCGAGTGTCACGATAATATTGTGTACCTCAAAGCCTACAGAGCTTTGAGAAACTTAATCTTTAACAATACTTATTTAAGCAAAAAATTCAGAATATGAACACGCATATAAATACTGCGATCTAAAGAGATATTTTTTGATAAAGTTTCATTCAAGCATTCTAAATGCAAAGAATAAATATCTGACCGCGAATCGCGGGAATCAAGAGACGCGCACCCGAGGCGCGCTCAAACTTGTGAGTCACGGGCACAGCGCACGATGAGAATATACCCGCGACAATAAATAGTTCATTTACGAATTATTTTATTACAAACTAACAATTAAGAGATAACTGTTTTTGAAACTTTCCAATAATTTCTGAGCTTTTAGCTCAAACTGAGAAATGCAAGGCAAAATATTTATATATTCTGATCAACCACTCGAGTAAAATTCAAAAATACATTTTTTCAATTTTGAAAATTATGGGGTTCTCTAAAATATTATATAAAAAAATAAAATAAAAAATAATTGTATTATATAATTTTATCGTTTCATTAGGGGCCATCCATATACCACGTAGACAATTTTTCACAACTTTTGCACCTCCCCTCCCCCTTCGTGGACAGCCGTGGAATTTGGACAAACACCCCCCCCCCCCCCCCCCTCTTAGTCCACGTGCTCTCTAAATTTGAAATAGTGAAAAATTCTCTAATTAAATTAGTGATTGAATGATTCACTGCTGAAATAGTGATCTTTTGGCTTATCACTTTAGAATTAATCGTCTTCTACTGTAAAAACAGTGAATATTTCACTATTTCCAATTAGTGTATTTTATTTCACTATTATTTAGTGGCTTGATTCACTATTTAATTAGTGAAGTTGAGATCGAAGCCGTGATCACGGCTAATGGTGGACTCGCGCCAACCCGCGCATTTGCTACAGAAAATGAGTGCTGTGTTCGTTTTGAGGTTCTGAAATTCAGCTTTCCATTCATTTCTATAGAAATGAATGGAAAGCTGAATTGAAATTTTTCTTTAGTAAGTACAGTATCAACATAAATTAATTTAATTTTTAAATATTTTATATATATTTTATATATATACATACATATATATATATATATATGCGTCATCCACGCCGACATTTCCAATGAGTTTTAGGAGTAACGACAGCCTAACTGCGGAAAAGTTACCCACAGCTCTAAAAGAGGATCAGGATGTCATGATTGATTTTGACTACTTAATTAGTAATTTTCCAATATTTAATAGTATATACTTTACCTCTCAAAACCACTATTTCCTTAGTGAAATTTCATTAATTTATTTAGTAAAAAATTTTCACTAATTGAATTGGTAGTTTTTCACTAATTCGTAATGACCTACTTCTCGCTAATTCAATTAGTGAAATTTCACTATCAAATAGTGAAATTTCACTAATTTAGATTTAGAGAGTGGACATATTTTATGAAAATATAGACATTATTAGTCTTCAAAACGTCCGGGAGCTTTCGACAATTCCATGGACGTCCTTTTAGTACTCACTAAAATTTCATATTCTTTTGTTTTCATAGTCAACAGTTCGAAATTCGTTGACTGGCTAATAGCTGTCGGTGCATTTTGCAACAATTTATCGCTAAATCGTCGAAAGTTCGAGTGAAAAAAAGTCATTTTAGTACTCTTCGAACCCACGGGGAATGATTGTTTGGATGCTAAAAACTAACGAGAAGTTTGAATGGCTGCTCCTGTGTGGTGCTAAAGTTGACTGGCAGTCTGTCGAAAATGTCAACAATTCGAGTGAAGAAACGTCATTTTAGTATTCTTCAAACCCACGGAGAAAGATTGTTTCAAAGCTAAAAGTAACGAGAAGTTTGAATGGCAGCTTCTCGGTGGTGCAAAGGTGTCAAACCAGTGATCCCAGATCTGAAACGAGATGTGGTCCAATACTATGACAGGGCTATGTCCGTGTGAATATAGTAGGAGACGCTCTAAATGACTGAGTTGCGCACACAACCCATTTCTCCTCTTCTGAATTTGAAAACTCGAAGATGCACGATTGCCGGTCGGAGCACTTCGTCGATTCTATTTATATATCTATCTGCTAACAGCT
>NC_046662.1:108157923-108163244 GCF_010883055.1 Belonocnema kinseyi | reverse complement strand
ATATATATATATATCTGTGTGTGTGTGTACAATAAGTAAATAAAAAATAAAGAAAGTCGATAAGGGAAGAACTATCATACTTCTTGTTTGCGAAAAAGGAATTCCTCAAATGTCACGTACGACAACTGACGTCATTTAAAGAACCATAATTAATGAAAAAATTTAACTTTTCCATTTGAGTCTTTAGATTAAAGAAATATATTGTTAAATTAAATATCCATGTTTTTGATTTAAAGAAATATTTCTTTGTCATTTATGGCGAGGTTTAAATACGGTTTTCGGACTTAAAATTTCCATTTCACGTTAGCGTCGTGGTCAAAGTTATTGACTTTACACTCGATGGACCCAAGTTCAATTCCTGCTGGCGGTGGATTTCTCATCGAATATGTCTGTTTGAGGCTCACCAAGATTTAAAATAGTGTGATTAAAAAAAATTAAATATGTATATTAATAACAATGATAACACAGCCACACAAAAAAGTGTGCGGATCTGGTAACAAGACACACGTATTCCTATGGATTTTGGGGCGCTGAATTCAAATTCGGTATCAAAAATCACCCATCACGTCATGGTTGAGCCATAACCTCAAAAAATGACGAAAAATCATGCACTGAGGCAAATAAATTTCAAAATAATGGCAGTGATGCAAATTTTCACTTCAAAAACATGTCGACAACTGTGAAGGATCAACCCTTGCCTGATATCAACTTATTTAACATAACTTTACCCAACAGAACCTGACATCAGCTAACCTGAATTAACAGAAATTTATTGAACTACACGTAAAGCTCTGGAAGAAAATTTTCCCAAGGGCATATGTGTGCTACATCGAATGGGTCAACTCGAGCCTAACTTAGAAATAAATCTAACCTAGCCTAACCTAACCTCACGAAACACAATTAAACTGATTGTGTTTTCCCGTTGTGTTTGCGGTACCGTTTCATTCAGCTTCGGCTTAACCTACATAGAGGTTTACCTATCCTAACCTAACAAAACCTGACCTAACCTAACCGATTACGCTGGAAACCCTGTTCTTGCGTACTTTCATATTTTGACATTTTCGTAACCGCTTGTTGCGAGCATTATTCGCCTGTGTCTGTAACCAGGGCACCTTCACGTGGTGACGGTGGGCAACGGATCCACATTGGCTGAGTCCCTGGGTAAACGGCGTTCATGCCGTCATGGCAGACACAGGTAAAAAGTGTATTACGATGCAGGGAAAACCCCCAGTATCGGCGTCTGGTCAGGGTGGGAAAGCGGGCTCTCCGACTTCGTCATCATGCAACCGTAGCTCTTCATCAATGGATCACTTGGTTGGTGTAGAGTCTCATGTTACAAGGGAAAAAATCGCGAGCATTTCTCAATCGCATGCCTGCAACAATAGCTCAGATTCATTCTGTTACATTTGCAGTAAATATGAAGTGAGCAGTTTGCGAAAATCAATCGACGAGGAAGTGAAAAGTCTTTACGAAAAGTATTTTGACAATAAATTGCTGCACCAAGAAACAAAATGGGTTCCTCACGTGATTTGCAATTCCTGTAGACTTATGTTGTATCGTCTAAAAAATTCAAACAACGAAAAGTACCGCAAGTACTCTACACCAACCACATAGAAAAAACCCGTTATTGCGAAGGACTGCTACTTTTGCATGAATTCCGTCAAAGAGTTCAACGGCAAAAATAAAAATAACATTTCGTACATTAATGTGTGCACAGTCACAAGAGAAATTGAAATCAATAAAAATGCACGCCAGACTGATTTAAGCGCTTTAGAAGATGATAGAATGGAAGTTGAAAGTCAACGTCATGAAGACGGTAGTGAAACCAGTGATCGAACAGAAAATAGTTCTGATGATTCCGATGAAAATGACGAAAAATATGACGAATATGGCGTGCATAAAATGCAATTGAAGGTTCCAATATTAGTGTCGCAACTAGAACTGAATGATTTTATTAGAAATCTTGGATTACCGAAAGACGGCGCTGAATTTGCCGCTTCATTTCTAAAAAGAAGAAATCTTCTAGAGCCAAAGACAAAAGTTTCATTCTATCGCAACAGGGACAAAGAATTCAGAAAGTTTTTCGTTAAAGACAAAGAGACGACTTTAGTATACTGCACTGACGTTAACGGACTAATGAACCACTTGAAGAAAAATGTGTATAGAGACGAAGAATGGCGACTTTTCATTGATTCGTCAAAACGCAGCATTAAGGCTGTTTTACTGCATAACACGAATACTTACGCTCCTATCTCTATAGCTCACACAACGGTCATCAAAGAAGAATATATCAATGTTAAAATGCTTCTTGAAAAAGTTATTTACACGAATCACAAATGGCAAATATGTGGTGATCTCAAAATCATAACAATGATATTAGGCCAACAATCGGGTTTCACGAGAAAGCCATGCTTTATATTCCTGTGGAATAGCAGACATCGAGCCAATCATTATAGCAAAAAACATTGGCCTTCAAGAGATTCATTCAAACCTGGTTCTCATAATATCATCAACCGAAGCCTCGTTGATCCAGAAGAAATTTTACTACCAATCCTCCACATAAAGCTTGGGCTCATGAAGTAATTTGTCAAGGCGTTAGACAAAGATGGACAGTGCTATAAGTATATATCCCTTAAATTCCCGAATGTTTCAGACGCTAAATTGAAAGAAGGAGTTTTTGATGGACCACAGATTTGAATATGGAGAAGAGATACTAATTTCGTGTGCCACATGACGAAAATTGAAATGGACGTTTGAGATAGTTTTAAAGCAGTAAACGCAAATTTCCCCGGTAACAAAAAAAGTCCAAAATGCGAGAATATTGTTGCGAAAATGATAAGAAACTACAAAAAGTTAGGCTGTTTGATGAATTTAAAACTTCACTTTCTAGATTCCCATCTGGATAAGTTTCCAGAAAATGTTGGTGATTTCAGCGAAGAACAAGGGACACGTTTTCATCAAGACATAAAAGTGATGGGACAACGATATCAGGGTAGATGGGACGAGGTCATGATGGCTGATTTTTGCTGGATGTTGAAAAGGGAAACGAATGTAGGTCTTAAACGTAAGCGTAACCCTTTGCATAGTTCCTTCGAAGAAAAAAGGACACGTTATAGCAGGCAGAAAATAGACTGTAGTAGGTCTATAAATCAATTTAATTACGATAAAAATCAGGATAAAATGTAAACACGAAAGATAGTATAAATATATCCCTTAAGTTTAAGAAAAGCAGAGAGAAAAATTTTTTGAATAAAACTCTTATTCATTTGCATGTTTAAGTTACAGTTCTACATTTTAATTGATACAAACATTGTCAGGTTAATTGAAAAGGGGTCAATTCTACTTGTAGT
The DNA here is from genome assembly GCF_010883055.1 of Belonocnema kinseyi. Taxonomy (NCBI): domain Eukaryota; kingdom Metazoa; phylum Arthropoda; class Insecta; order Hymenoptera; family Cynipidae; genus Belonocnema; species Belonocnema kinseyi. Next base: position 108,159,894 of record NC_046662.1, on the reverse strand, counting down.
TCTAAGTTTCTTCAAATGAGTAATGTGCGTCTAAATTTTTAACCACCTGTAGTACAATGAAATGAATTTTATTGAGTTACAACGCGAACACTTAAGTTAAGTTGTGTTGCGTTAAGCAAAATTTCGTTAGGTTCTGTTAAGTTAGATTAATTTGTAGGATAAGATCGAGTTAATCTGTTAAATATAGCACAAATTTAAGACTGAGAACCGTACGCTTACATAGCTACACGTGTGTTTGAATTTCATTCGGCTAGGTAAGGTTAGGTCAGGTTTTGTTAGGTTAGGATAGGTTAAACCTCTATGTAGGTTAAGCCGAAGCTGAATGAAACGGTACCGCAAACACAACGGGACAGCACAATGAGTTTAATTGTGTTACGTGAAGTTAGGTTAGGATAGGTTTGACCTCTTTGCAGGTTAAGCCCAAGCTGATTCAAACGGTACCGCAAACACAACGGGACAACACAATCAGTTTAATTGTGTTTCGTGAGGTTAAGTTAGGCTAAGTTATATTTATTTCTAGGTTAGCCTCGAGTTGACCCATTCGATGTAGCATACATTTGGTATTGGGAAAATATGCTTTCAGAGCTTTACGTGTAGTTTAATAAATTTCTGTTAATTCAGGTCAGGTTCTGTTGGGTAAAGTTATGTTAAATAAGTTGATATCAGGCAAGAGTTGATCCCTCACAGTTGTCGACATGTGATGGGTGATTTTTGATACCGAATTTGAATTCAGCGCCCCAAAATCCATAGGAATACGTGTGTCTTGTTACCAGTTCCGCACACTTTTTTGTGGCTGTGTAATTATAATTTAGGTTAAAAGAATCCATTTGCTTATTTAGGAAAATATGTATAGTCTACTACATTTGAAGAACTAATTAATTTATTGCACTCGCGCATTGTCTAGGCCAAAAAAAATTTTTTTGTATCAAGAGATATATTTTTGTGCTTCAAATATTCAGAAATTTGCTGTGGGGAAATAGCTTTTTGACCCTATAAAATATCTACTTGACCTTAATATATATATATCCTTCAATTCATATTTCGCCATTTCAAAGAAATGTTCATTCCAATTCATGCGACATTCATTTCGAACAATGAATCATTCATTTGGTATAAAATGTATATTTTTTGTCTTAAATTAATATTTCTTTGATTCAAAAAAATATTTCCCTTCGACCAACAGGTTGTATTTATTTGCCTCTAATAAATGTTTCTTTGAAAATAAACAGGGCTTTCACTTACTTCAGGCAAGTAAAATTCACTTGGTACCAGTCATCCTTTTTTCAGTTTGAAAAATAAGGTCGAAATAAGTTTTTGTTCAAATTTTAACTCAATTGAATTAATGATTCGAAGAGTATGGATTTTTTAAATAGCAAGTGACAATTGTCACGCTGCCTTTTGTGCATTTGCATGTAGAAAGGAATTTTATTAAAAAATGTATCGGCTTTTTTAACAAACAACTAAAATTAATTTTTTATATTTGTTATTTTTTAAGTGACTTTAATCTGCTTCATATTTAGGGAAAAATCATAGGAAAGCGATAAAAATAATATCTATTTCTCCAACTGGTCCAAAGGTTAAAGCATGAAAACCCTTTGTTAACATAAAAATAAAATTTTAGTATCATTTTAACGGCAATTCTTCATAGCCTTTTACTAAGTAATGAAGATATTTTTATAATTTTATTTGTGAAATCTATTTCCTGAGGCCAAATACGGTAAAAAATATCGTAAAATTAGAAAAATTACCAACAACAGAACAGCATGTTTGACACAGTGATCCCAGATCTGAAACGAGATGCGGTCTAATACTATGACAGGGCTATGTCCGTGTGAATAAAGTAGGAGACGCTCTAAATGACTGAGTTGAGCGCGCAACCCATTTCTCCTCTTCCGAATTTGAAAACTCGAAGATGCACGATTGCCGGTCGGAGCACTTCGTCGATTCTATTTATATATCTATCTGCTAACA
>NC_046662.1:108149514-108157823 GCF_010883055.1 Belonocnema kinseyi | reverse complement strand
AAATAAATACTTGCTACCGTATGCTTGGAACAAGCGTACATTTTCTTAATATGAGAAAATGTATTCTTAGATAGAATATCGCATTTTATTATTCTAAAACTTGATTGTTATACTTCATATAGAGATGTATTCAAATGCAGAACATAGTTCACTTCCAAGAAATCATTTCTGACACAGTTCAATCATATATTTTCTTGATATAAGAATCTGAAGGATCGGATCAATAGAATGAGCCTCAACTGAATACTATTTCTCAATGAAAAAATATTATTTTCGAAATTATTGTTATATAATCTTCATTTTTTAAATTATTAAAACACCTAATTCTCGCAAACTGTTATTTACGAATATAATCGCACGCTGAATCTCTTTAAAATATCACATCCCACGAGGATTCGAACCCTACCTAAATTGCCTAAACTAGTGTCCTAACCGCGCGCTCTACCGACTTCGCCATCGAAGTACTTGGATCTCGGTGACAAAATCTCGTGTAAACATTTCAAGGCAATGTCGTTCGAAGTCGTATGGTGAGCCTCAACCATCTTTAAACTAAACGTTGTGGAACTCAATGTTTCTTTTAAGAAAACATCTTTCTGATGATACTTGAAAATTTTCGAGAGACCTTAATATACCATTTTTTATTTATAAAAATTTTAGAATTGAATTTTACTTATTTAAAAAAAGGCTCTATACTTTTGTTTTCTTAATACATTTAAAAATGTTATAAAATATCTAAAAGTAATAAACAATAAACAAAAATTTTCCATAAAATGCGCAGTTTTCAATTTATCCAACTCTTTTATTATATATAATACTCTCTTACTCAATTTTTAATGAAAAATGAAATTTCTTAAACAATAATATAAAATATGTGAAAAAGCGAAGTAAGTTTCACTTATTTAACAAGGGATTTAACACTTGTTGTTTCTAAGTATTTAAAACGCTTAAAAACGACCCAAAGGTAATGAATAATACAGAAAAGTTTCATGTACAAAAATTCCTTAATAACATCAATGACAAAAAATAATGTTCTGCTATACGAAAATTTACATAAACCACAAAGTTTTTAATTTATCGAATGCTTTGATCATACATTGTTTACTAAGATTTGAATCTGGAATTGCTTTCCTAAAACAACAATTTAAAATATGCAAAAAATAATTGATCTTCACTTATTTTACACAGGCCTCAATACTTTTTTCTTAAAAAATGTAATCCGCTTAAAAACGATCTAAAGCTTATCAAAAATTAATCAATTTTGAGTTGAAAAACGCTTTAATAACCTCAGTGACAAATAAATATTTTCTGACTTTTAAAAACCTCTGTAAAACGCAAATTTTTCGATTTATTTAATTCTTTTATAGTACTTTTTAATTCAGTTTTTAATTTAAAATAACAATTTCAAACAAAAATAATTTAATATATGTACAAAAGAATTGATCGCTAGTTTAAATATTACCCATTTAAAAAAGTGCTCGATATTTTATTTTTATTTCAAGTATAAAATACTTCGAAATCAGAAGAAAAAAGAATTCTGTAAAGAAACGTTTGGTGCAAGAACTTGCAGGTTAAAAGTGATAGGATCTCACTGTGGTCGTATGGAAAATATTTATTTGCTTCCTCCTTGCATTCTCAATTCTTTTATATGAAAAAATTCTAATTGTCAATTTTTTAATTATTCTTTCATAAAATGAAATGCATTCTTAATAAACTTTTTATCTTATTATCAAGAAAATGTAATGATGGCATTTTTAAGCATTTTTAAAGCTTATAACTTAGTTTTATGCTGTCATATATTTATTTTTTATTATTTACAAAAACGTTTCACGGTTAAAAAAATTCGAAATGACTTAATTTTAAGTAGATTAATACATACAAATAATCAGCGAAAAAATTATAGACGCAGTACATTTATAACCTTTTAATAATTTTAGGAATAAAATTACTTCTGAGTCTTGCATAATTATTTCAAAGCAATAAGCTGATAATTTTTGAAATAGTTTTATGAGGGATTGGATTTGTGTGTCAGCGTAAAGTTTGTAGTTTATAAAAGTTGCAAATTCCTATCTACATTTGCATAAATAAAATTTATTACGTGCACCAATGTTTTGAATTTTATTAATATTATTGAATTTCAAAATAATTTTTAGCGGCGAAGAGAACCAACTTCATATCATGTTAACTTAATAAGATACTTTTTCAGTAAGAAGTACATTAATTTAGACCAATATAATAATTTTCATAATACGTGTGCGATGTCTATTGTGTCAAGTCTACAGTTTTTATATTGAAAAGACTGGAGTGATTCTATTTTGATGACATAAGTGTCTTCAAAGTAAATCTGACATTCGTTTCAAATAAATATTTATTTGAAGGAAAATATTCAAGCATTATTTTAAGAGAAATTATTTCTTCGCTGAATACGTTCATTTTCTCTTCTCAAGAACATTAACATTGTTTCAATTAAAATAGTAGTCAAAATAAGTATATGAATTTACTTGGATAAAGAATTTTGTAAGAGTTTTAGTTAGTTATCATGAAAATATAATATTTTTAATTCAATATTTTATTAAATTTCACGCAAATAAGTATAAGGAAACAAATTAACTCAATAGTTTTTTGCTTAGAGTAAATATATTTTTGATTCAAATAGTTGTCCTGATTCTATTATTTTCTTGATTCAAGAAAATCGGTCCCTTGTAAAAAGAAAATACTTGCTTCTTTCAAGTAAAATCAGCCAAGTAAATTAGCCTACTTGATTCAATGCAAATTTTTTTTCAGTATATACATAATGCCTTTACCAATTTTATATGTAATTTGAATTAAAAAAGTTTAATTGTATGGAACTTCTTTCAAGTGAAGAATTTTAAGGCACATCTTTTTTTCCGCCTACAAAAATTGGTAGGTTCTTCATTTTTTTAAATAATTTGAAAAAAGTATATTTTTAAAAATAAAAAAATGTCGTCCTTTCTTCACTTCAACTCGTACTAACTTAGCTCATTTTCAGAATTTTTAGCTTCTTTAATACTAATTCAACTACGTATCTACATTTTCTGAAAATTATATTTAAAAAAAAAACTTAAATACTTTAATGAACATAGAAACTGTTAATTTTGTGTTGTAGACAATGTAATAAACATGCGAAGTTCAACCTTCAAGCGCTTCGTTTATCAAGCAAATTTTAAGAAATGGAAAACCTCCAGTGAGAAAGTTGCAGATTAAGGTTGAAATAAGTTTTTGTTCAAATTTTAACTCAATGAAATTAATGATTCGAAGAGTATGAATTTTTTAAATATCAAGTGGCAATAGTCACGCTGCCTTTTATGCATTTGCATGTAGAAAGGAATTTTATTAAAAAATGTGTCTGCTTTTTTAACAAACAACTAAAATGAATTTTTTACATTTGTTATTTTTATTTTTTCAGTGACTTTAATCTGCTTCATATTTAGGGAAAAATCATAGGGAAGCGATAAAAGAAATATCTGTTTCTCCAACTGGTCCAAGTTTCCATAGCCTTTTACTAAGTAAGGAAGATTTTTATAATTTTATTTGTTATTGTTAAATTAAATATCCATGTTTTTGATTTAAAGAAATTTTTCTTTGGCATTTATGGCGAGGTTTAAATACGGTGTTCCGCCTTAAAATTTCCATTTTACGTTAGCGTCGTGGTCAACGTTGTTGACTTTACACTCGATGGACCCAAGTTCAATTCATGATGGGGGTGGATTTCTCATCGAATTTGTCTGCTTGAGGTTCATCAAGATTTTTCTAAATTAGATATGTATATTAATAACAATGATAATTATAATTTCGGTTAAAAGAATACAGTTGCTTATTTAGGAAAATATGTATACTACAATTGAAGAACTAACTACTTTATTGCACTCGCGCATTGTCTAGGCCAAAGAAATATTTTTTTGTGTCAAGAGATATATTTTTGTGCTTCAAATATTCAGAAATTTGCTGTGGGGAAATATTTTTTGAGCCTATAAAATATCTGTTTGACCTTAAAATATATTTCTTTCTTCAATTCATATTTCCCCATCTCAAAGAAATATTCATTCCAATTCATGCGACATTCATTTCGAACAATGAATCATTCATTTGCTATAAAATGTATATTTTTTGTCTCAAATTAATATTTCTTTGATTCAAACAAATATTTCCCTTCGGCCAACAGGTCATATTAATTTGCCTCTAATAAATGTTTCTTTGAAAACAAACAGGACTTTCACTTACTTCAGCCAAGTAAAATTCACTTGGTACCAGTAATCCTTTTCTTCAGTGTGCAGATTAAGGTTGAAATAAGTTTGTGTACAAATTTTAACTCAATTGAATTAATGATTCGAAGAGTATGAATTTTTTAAATAGCAAGTGAAAATAGTCACGCTGCCTTTTATGCATTTGCATGTACAAAGGAATTTTATTAGAAAATGTATCGGATTTTTTAACAAGCAACTAAAATGAATTTTTTACATTTGTTATTTTTATTTTTTAAGTGACTTAAATCTGCTTCATATTCAGGGGAAAATCATAGGAAAGCGATAAAAGAAACATCTATTTCTCCAACCGGTCCAAAAGGTTAATGCATAAAAAACCGTTTGTTAACATTAAAAAAAAATTTTGGTATCATTTTAACGACAAGTTTGCATAGCCTTTTACGAAGTAATGAAGATATTTTAATAATTTTATTTGCGAAATCTACTTCCTCAGGCCAAATACTGTAAAAAATATCGTAAAATTAGAATAATTACCAACAACAATTTTGAAGAAATTTTTTTATTTTACAGAATATGACAATACATTAGGTTGAATTCCAGTTCTTTCCAAAGATGCTTAGGAATGTTTAGGAAATTTGTGAGAAATGAAGAAATATTTAATAAATTTTCTCAAATGTTTTCAAATTTCTAAATATTTCTTATCTGCTTGACTCGTCTTAAATTCCTGAAAATATTTTTAACTGACTCAAATTTGGAAACATTTAAAGCAAATTTGATCATGCTCTTGAAACCTTTCGAGATTCGTTTACAGCTCCTAAAGCGTATTTTTTACATTTAAAAAGTTGTAATTGCTAAAAATCTTCTAAATTATTCCAAGGAAACTAAATTTTTTTAATTTTCGTCAAACCTTACAAAATTTTTCAAAAATATTTACAAGTTTTAATTATTTTTTGATCGTTAGAAATTCCTGAACGCCTCTCAAACTTACTCAAATTTGAAAGTACATTATTTAAACCAACATAAACTTTAAAAAAAATGTGGAACAAAATTGCACAAGAAGGCTTTAAAAGAATTATGCTCCTTAATTTTTCTAAAATTATCTATTATGAAAAAATTGCAAAAGACTAAAAAATATTGTACACATTTTTAAAAAATTTTAGGAAACAATAAGAAAATGTTTTGTGATCTCTTTTCAATTTTCTCTTATAATTCATCGCAAAGCAATCGTTTAAAACGTTGCCATGAACTTTCTTTTATTCTCTTGACGGCCTGGACCCCCTGCAAAATTCAGTGGAAATTCAGTTTACCGAAAAACTTCTAATAGCTAGTTAGCCACTGAAAGCGGATCGTTGAGTCGGGTTCGGCCTCGTGCATTTACGGCTTTGAACGAGGCTTGTCTTTGCAGCGTGTAACAGAGCCGATTCACCGACCCTGAAATTATATCCATTTTTTAGGCACTTTTCTATAGCTGCTTCTTACTGACCAACGAGATATTTTCAGTTTTTATTGTCAGCCGCTCATATGTCTTTCAAAAACTACTTTGTAATTATTTTCACTGTTCCAAATTATACGAATCAACAAAAACTTACCTACAATCACTTTTTTAAGTCCACTTAAAACAAAACATTTAAATAATTTAACCTGTTATGTGCTTAGCCAGACAGGTCTCATTCAAAAGGCATCACCGTTAATTCTGCAGTCGCCGTCTCGCGTGCTCTCTAGGGACCCTATAGTAAGGGACGCGCCAAACAGGCAGCTGAGTGCGGATTGATTGAGCGAGAAGAGAACGATACTTCCGTTTCAACAGCAGATACTGTACAGTTATTGAAATTTTCTGTAGCTTCACGCTTCGATACCTTCGATATGCTTAGTGTTTGTAGTGTCTGTTGACGTTTGAATACATCGCGCCTTCTACCGCTGGCTCCAACTTCGTTCCAACTCCCCCCACCAGATCACCTTTGGCGCGTCCCTTACTACAGAGTCCCTAGTGCTGTCATGATTATTCAAATTTTAATTTGGGAATTGCACACAGCCAATAACAGAGATATTTTTCTCGATATTCTTAGTGTTAAGTAAGCCATTTGGTTTAGTCGTTAGCGTTCGAACGCGTTAAACTTAGATTAGGTGGTTCGAAACTCGTCACAGCGTTTTCGATTTTTAACAGCCTTAATACCTTAAAAGCGTGCGACTTTATTGTATGTAATGTATTGTAATCTAACGTAATTGATTAACCCTTCATAAAAGAACTTATAGAAGCATATAGTAGAAAGCTCCATACGCAAAGTATTGCCTTTTGTCAAGGTATATTGCATATAGATGCACATAGAACTCGCACTTCTATAAGAATCTATATGGAATTATTAGTAGTCGCTAAGGTGTTATCTATAAGTTTCTGTTGGTATCTTTACTTTATTTTTGGAAATTCATCATTGATCCTCACAGACTTTCGGGTCTATATGGCTTTATATGGAATTACCAACAGCCACTGAGGTGATTTCTATATGCTTCTGTTGGTATCTATATTTTCTTTCAGTGGATGTCCCATTGATTCTCAGACTATATGATTATCATGCACTATCATAGTCTATGTGATCCTATATGGAATTACCAATAGCCACTGAGGTGGTTTTTATACGCTTCTGTTGGTATCTTTATTTCTTCTAGGAAAAAGCCTCATTGACTCTGATAGACTTCTGGGTCACTGTGGCTCTATATGGCATTACCAACAGCAACTGAGGTGTTTTCTATATGATTCTGTTGGTATATTTACTTCGTTTCGGTGAATGTCACATTGATTCTCTTAGACTTCTGGTTCTATTGGCCCTATATTGAATTATCAACAGCCACTGAGGTGGTTTCTATATGCTTCTGCTGATATCTTTATTTCTTCTGGGGAAATGCCTCATTGGCTCTGATAGACTTCTGGGCCTATGCGGCTCTATATGGAATTACCAATAGCCACTATGGGGTGGTTTGTATATGCTCCTGTTGGTATCTTTTTTTCTTCTTGGGAAATGCCTCATTAATTTTGATAGAATTCTGGGCCTATGTGGCTCTATATGGAATTGCCAATAGACATTATGGGGTGGTTTCTATATGCCTCTGTTGCTATCTTAATTTCTTCTGGGAAAAAGCCTCATTGACTCTCATGAATAAAACATCTGAAAAACATAATTCCGAATTTTGTAATTTATTTATATTTATTTATAAAGAAAACACAGGAGTTCTATAAAACACACCTTTTATTGTGGGTTTGCACCGTCATCTGAGTTGAAATCGGTGGCAGAGTCAACAGATCGTGAAGGGGGCTGCACGAATTTTCGTGAGTTTGAATTGGCTACTTCTATTTTTAATTCATCCAAATTATCTAGATAAAACAAAGCAAGGTGCATTCTTTTTATTAATTAAATGTAATACTAGTTTACTACGAATTAGTTTATAAATGGCGTGGTTGCGAAATAGCTTAAATCACAAACCACATACATATATGTGCCATACACAAACATATTTTTCACAAGAAAAGATATGCAATTCATTATGTTCACATGAATTTTCTTACATTCTCGTCATAATGAGGTAATGTCGTTGTTGTTGTTGTTGTGACGACAATCAGTATCGTGAGAACTAGCAACTAGCAAGAAGATTATAATGGGCTACCAAAATACACGAACTCTATGCAATTTGCAACAAAAATGTTCAGAATTAAAACCAAACGGACGAATAATCTGCAGGCTCGTTGAACTCTCAGTCCTAAAATATACATTTTCAACAAAAAAGTCAATGTTGCACCAAAAAAGACGAATTTGTACTCGTTCATAACCACCTATCTCACGGTCGTGAGACGTGGTTGTGGCTGAAATTTTACCGCGATTTCGCTGGAAGCGGGTGCAATTTTCCAGATTAGCACCCGCTCCCGGCGAAATCCTGCGGTTGTCCTTATGACAAATTTTTAATATAAATGTATATGAATATATACATTTATATATATGAAATATATATTCATATATATGAATTTTCAATTAGAAAAAATCAGATCTCGATCAAAAGCCAAAAAGGATTAATTTTCGACCAAAAGACATGAATTTTTAA
>NC_046662.1:108140883-108149414 GCF_010883055.1 Belonocnema kinseyi | reverse complement strand
AGTTATATCATCTACAAATACTTTTTCTTTTGTTCCGCGTATCTGTGCGTATCCGAATACTATAATTCAAATATGGGTATATATTTTTTTAATATACAACTTATGCGAAATATTCCGTCGTTCTCCCGTTTGCGTCGCAAAACTCCCGTCCAGAAACGTCCATTTACCTCCGGTTTACCGCACGGAACGCGAAGGCAAATGGACGCCAGAAACAAAATAGCCCCTGCGGTCGCTCTGTGTCTCTCTTAGTTATCTCTTTCACAATTTTACTTTCCCCTTTCCCTTTACCCCTTTCTCATCCCCTTGAATTTTTCTTCACCCTTTCCCAATCCAATAGACCTTTTTCTGTTCCCCTTCCCCTTTACTTACTTCTCCATTTCCCCATTATCCTTAACCGCTTCCCCTTTCCCTGTTCACACCTTCGCCTTTCCCCTACCTCTATTTCCCCGTCCCCTTTACCCTTGTTCTTTTTCCTATACTCTTTCCCCTTTTTTGTCTCCTTCCCTCTTTTTCCTCTCCCTTTGCACCCTTTCCGGTGTCTCATTTTTCAATTTCCCCCTTTCCGTTTTTCCAAAAGGGAAAATGAGAAAGGCAAAAGGTTGAATATTGAAAGAGGAAAAGAAAAGGGGAAAGAGGGAAGTGTAGAAAATAGAAAAAAGGTTGAAAGAAACAGAGAAAGGGTGAAAAGGTAAAGCTTAAAAGGGAGAGGTTAAACGGGAAAGAGAAACAGCAAAATGGAATGGGGGAAAGGACAAGGATAGAAAAAAAATGAGAAATTGGGAAGGAAGAAAAAGGGAAAGGGCAAAGGAAAAGCTGAAAATGGGGGAAATAAAAAGAGAACGTGGATAATAGGAAAAAAGTAGTGGGAACGGAGAAACAAAGATAAGGAGAAAGGGGAAATGGTGTAAACAGAAAGCGGAAACGCAAAAAAGGAATAGGAGAATAAAAGGGGAAAGGGTTAAAAGCGGAAGGTTGAAAGGAAAACTATGAAGGGGATTGGTAAAGGGGAAAGAAAAATGCAAGGGGTGTGAGAAAAGGGTAAAGGGGATGATTCCCTCCTATTCTTCTCTTTCCCTTTTTATTTTTCTCTTTCTCCTTTTTCCTTTCTCTTTTCATCCATATAGATCCATATAGAAGTAGGTAATGAGTGCGTCATCAGAAAGGTCCTACTTATAAAATCCATATAGAAATCAGTTAAAATCCTGTTTGCAATTTCATATAGATTACATGTCAAGAGAATACATATAAAACCATATAGAAGTAGGGAATTAGCACAATGTTAAAAATATCTTATTTTTATATCCATATAGAAACCGCTTCGAATCTTTTTTGTAATTCCATATAGATTACATGTTAGAAAGATACATATAAATCCATATAGAAGTAGGTAATTAGCGCGACATCAGAAAAGTCCTACTTATAAAATCCATATAGAAATCACTTAAAATACTGTTTGCAATTTCATGTAGATTTAAGTTCAGGAGAATACATATAAAACAATATAGAAGTAGGGAATTAGCACAATGTTAAAAAAATCTTATTTGTATATTCATATAGGAACCACTTCAAATCTTCTTTGTAATTCCATACAGATTACATGTTAGGAGCATTCATATAAATCCATGTAGATGCTTAGGGACTTAGTGTGTCGACAGGAAAATCCTGTATGGATATCCATATAAATACTTATAACAAAAGGGACGCTCTTGGAACTGCATTCAGAAACCATCTCAAATTCTAATAGGAAATCCATATAGAATACATCACAAAGAAATCCAAATAGATACTTGTAGATTTTGTATGTGGCAAATTTTCTCTAAGTGGCACTACCAATAGAAACCATTAGGAACAATTAGATACTTATAGAAGGTCTATATGGATCTATGAGACATTTACTGGAGGGAAGTTACGCTGTGTATATGTATCAACAATACACTTATAAATTTCATGATTTTTTTGTGGGAAGTGTTTTAACTTCTCATTGCTCGAAATATGTATATTTTTCGTTAATATTTCCTATTCCAACATACATTTCAGGACAAAATAATTTGAAACTCACGGAAGTGCTACATATTTTGTTCGCTTGCGCAGTATCATTTTCTTAAATGAAAAGGTCTGTTTGGCGTGACATAACGAAATTCTACAGATGTACCACGAGAGGACCAACAGATACGCCCGATATCAAAGATATCTTTGCACGGACATAGAAATATTCCTATGTGCATGACATCTTTGCCTGCAATGGAACTCCGATACCGTGTCAAAAATCTAACTGATCTCTTTTTCTAACGTGTGAAGATAGAAAGAGAGATTCGTCAAATTTTAGATAACAAAACAGCTTCGGAGAACAACTGCTAGACGTGACACACGCATGTTTTTTAATGGCGCGCAATATTTTAAAATTAACAAACATACAATAACTTCTGTCTACATAATTAAGTCATCAAGATACATACAAAATTCTCGCTTCAAATTAAAAAAATCCCGTACATTTCCCGCAACAATAAAATTCCCGTGTAATTCCCGCTTTTCCTATACTTTGGATGCCCTGCAGTTGGCGATTATGACAACTAATAACTATTTCTTAACTGCATTTGAACAATTATTTGCAACTGTGCAGTGGATTAGGCCTCTTGGGGAAATCACATGAAAAAACGCACCTCAAACTCTACCTCATAGGTGGTGTGTAAATGAGTGCCCTGGCGGACCAAGGGAACCGAATGGAGCCTCTACAAAGTACCCGTAAAGACCTTATTTGGTTCCTTTTTAAAAAACACAAAAGAACAGCAAGATCAACTTTTAAACTGTTGATATTCGGATTTTACGTTACATTTTCTATAAGAAACTCACGGTGTAATCGCAATACTTTTTTTGCAGCGTTAAAAATTTTAAAAAAATGTCATTAACTTCTGCTGAAGGTGACTTCAAGCCCATCCATAATAGCTCAAGTAGTATGTTGCGCGCGAAGTTTAAAAATAAAATTCTCTCTCACTTGCATCACAGTATTGTTGTCTAAGGTTTCCACTGCGTGGAGCTAGCATCCAGACAAAATTCTTAAAGTTACCGACGGAATGCTTATTAACTGCTACTAAAAGAAAATGCACTTGAAGTCGCCTTCGAGCCATGTAAATGACAAGTATTTTATTTTTTAAAGATTTTGACGCTGCAACAAAAAGTAGTGCGATTACTCTGTGAGTTTCTAACGCAAATTTTAACGTAGAATCCGAATTTCAACAATTTAAAAGTTGATGTTGCTGTTTTTTTTAGTTTTTTAAAAAGGAACCGTATGGGGACCCAATGAAGTCTTTACGGGTACATTGTAGAGGCTCCATTCGGTTCCTTCGGTCCGCCAGGGTGACTGATCCATTTTCGTAAAAACGTGGACAAAATCTTTAATTGTTATATATTTATTATATATATATATTTTAACGAAAGCCCACACCATTTCGAGGTATGAGCAAGAGAATACTACTACACTCGAGTCGCGGTACTGTGAAATCCAGTACTCCGAACTCCCGCTATTGAGTATGGTTTTTCCCCGATTGTGAGAACGAGGTTATAAACCTTCGCTCTATTTATTTTGATAATAATTTTAATAATAACGATCAAATTGACACTACAAACTGTCAGGATGTAAACAGTTGACATTTGAACATAGTAAATAGTACGTGGAGAGGGGTCCCCTCATGCGTTCTCATTATTGAGGGCGGACCTCCGCTAAATGTTCGCAGTACCGCGACTCGAGTGTACTACTATCACTACTCCTACTACAAACTTATATATCATTGAATAATTACTTATAAATAAATTTTATTGTTAAAAAATTTTTTAAATCGTACTCATTAATTAATTAATACATTATACATATATACATAGTCGTTAATCAATTATTAATAAAGTCACTGATTTATTTTCGGAGTAATCTTTGTATAATGTTTAATTGTTTAAATAACAAACATAATGAGCGGGCGAGCGGGGTTGAATCCACGGGAGGGGGGGGGGGAGAATTCCATGAGTGGGGAGAGTCGCCATCTTACGATGTGCCATTTGAGTATGCGCACGAGCATTTTTGCCGACAAACTGTCAATGAAAATATAAACATGTGGGCGCTGCCATGTTTGTCGCGGGACATCAAAAGGTAGCGTCCTACTGAAAATTCCTATATAGGTCCCTATATAGGAATCCTATTTAGGATTCTACATAATATGCTATATGTTTCACCTATAGGAAAGGGCATAGGATCCTATATAGGTGCCTGTATAGGACACTCCCTAATAAGGTACCTAATAGTGCCTAACTGATTGTACCTAACTAATGATACCTCATGGTACCCAGTAGTATGTATGTCTCTAGGTGCTCCTGGAGGGCCAAAGAAACTTCTGCGCAGCCGTAAGTGCTATAAAATAGTACTGCGCATCTGCATATGGTCCCATGCAGAAATATATACAGAAACTTTTTGGCCTGAAGATCGTGATACTATCTGGTCCCGCAGCGGAATAGTTCTTCATGCCTCTTATACTTTTTTCACCTCCTCGGTAGTGATGTGTGGACATTCATCCTCATATGTTATGAGGGCATCACACAGTTCCTTGAAGCTTTTTATGTTCTCTGTGTCTTCGCCTAGTCTATGCTACACTTCGTAAACTTCTATCCAAAATGCTTCGTCCTGCTCTGGTTTAGTCGGATGGTCGACAATAACTGTAGGAAATTTGAAAAGTTGAAATGGATCAAAGAAAAACTGTTCGTTCTCTCTGATCCACCTCTCTCTCCGCTCTAGACTTCTCCTATAGTCAGTTAGTGCCCGTATTCTGTCCACCACTTGCTGCCTAATGGTCAGCAGCTTTGAGCTGATAAGTGAGTGATAACAGACCCGCAGATTGCGCGCGAACTGCCGAAACTTGGCGATGAAATTCCTGCAATATGTTATGTAGTCAATCTCATACATGGTCTTATGATCAGCCGTTGATTTTATTTTACGATTTTCACTTGTCAAAGCTCTCGCTAAATTATACACGCCATAATTGATAGTCCAGAGGTCGGATTCTTCCGTTAAATCTACAAGAAGGTTGTCATCCAGTTCAACCAGATATTTGGGCTTGAGACAAACCTTAATGTTGTTATTTCTCTGGGCCCTGAAGCATCGCTCTTCCTGTATTGGGTGTCTGCTTGCGGTTGGTCTCAGTGTCTCCTCTCTTTTTTTGTTGCTGGCTTGTTCTGGCTGCGACTGAGGAGACGCTCCGTTTATATAACCCCTTTTTCCGGAATCCCTCGACAAGGTTTCGCAGTCGTTTATTCGACAAATTCTATAGCTATGGTTGTTTCTCGCACCACAAAGCATGCAATCGCGCCATGTAGCCTTAACGTTCACTCAAAAGTATTGCGATTTTGCTGGTCCATTATATTATTATTATAACTCCGTCTTGATTGGCTCCCTTAATTCTAGGGAAGTTTGCATCGTTGTCTGATAAATTGTTGGGAGCCGTACGCGTTCGATTTTTTTTAAACGCAAGGATAAGGTCCGCAACTGCTTATGAATTATTGTAACCATATTCAGCAGAAACCCTTGTTACAGGGTTCCTCTCTCCGCAACAAGAAGACGCGATCGGTATATATATATAGGGTGTCCCAGGAGAATTTTTGTTCCTTGTAATGGCGTATAGAAAAAAAAATTCAGGTCGAAAAGTCCCAAGACATTTTTGAGAACAGTGCGTATTTTCGGTACTGCAGGGCATTGCAATTGCATATAGGTGAACAGTTAGTTGCAACTGTGCGTGCGACCCCGAAGAACAATATTTCCTACAGCGGTATCTTCCCCTTGCTTCGAGCATTAAAAAAATGCGATTAGGAATGTATTTGCCTGTTTAAATCGGGTGAGCTCGAGTTCGATTGAACCGCAAAATAATTTTGCAACAAAATTAATTTTTGTATTTAAAAATGTTCGAGATAAAACAATGGCTCACCGAAATACGATGCTGGAAAAAATCGAAATATTGGCCAGATTTACCGAAATTTGGTGAGCGTAGCACAAATAATTACAGTGAGCCTAGATAATTCGCATATTATTGCAAATGATCAATGGCCGCCCAAACTATTAATCCTGACTCATGTAAAATTCAATCAAATGTATTGAGTTCTCTGAATTCTTCTGAAGGCATGAAGTTCTCTTAAACTATTTCCAAAGTCATCACCTTTGATCAACGGTTCAACTACTCGTGAATGAGGATTTACACGGTTTTTTTATTCTGTAGAATTCAATTGAAATCTTTTAAAACTTTTTCGATTCCCTTGAATCTTTCGAATCCACGTTGAATAATTGTAAATTCCTTTAAGTCTTTTGAATTCTGCACAATTCTCTCGATTTCTTAGACTTCACGTGTAATCTCTTAAATTCTTTTAAAGATCTTTGAATTCTCTTGAATAATTCAGAATATAAATTGATTTATTTTTAATTTTCTGAATGCTTCTCAAAACATGAACTTTTTTCAACTATTTCGAAATTTAGCAACTTTCGTTGACGAATGAACAGCTACTAAATTACGATGCACACGTTTTTGTTTGATTCTGCAGAATTCTGTACGAATATTTGAGTTGACTTGCAATCATTTGTATTCTTTTAAAGGTTTTTAAATTTTCGTGAAATATTTAGAATACACGTTAAATTATTTTAAATTCTTTAGAGATTTATTCTTAATTTTCTTAATTCTTCCGAAATCATGAAATTTTTTGTAACCATTTCCAAATAAATCAAATTTGGTCGACGGTGAACTATTACTGAATTAGTATGCACTTTTGAATTCTGCAGAATTCAAGAAACTTGAAGGATTTTAGGATAATTGAACTTATATTCTAAAGATTTCAAGAAAGTTAAGAAAAACTTTAAAATAATTTAAATGATTTCAAGCGAATTCAAATATTTATACAGAGTTCTGTAGAACTAACAAAAAACGTGTGCATCCTAATCAAGTAGAACTTAACCGGGCTTCAGTCATTGATGCATTTGAAAATAGTTGGAGAAAGTTTCATGTTTTGAGAAGAATTTAGAAAATTTAAAATAAATCAAGTTATATCCTGAATTATTCAAAAGAATTCAAAAATTACAAATGAATTCTAAGTTATCGAGAGAATTCTGCAGAATTCAAAAGCATTAAAGAAATTTAAAACAATTCAAAGTATATTCTAAAGATTTAAAGAAAATGTTTAAAAAAAACTTTAAAAGACTTCAAATGAGTTCAAGTGAATTGAAGATTTATTAGGAATTCTGCAGTATCAAGAGAAAAGAAGTGCATCCTAATTCAGTAGTAGCTCACAGTCGACCAAAGTTAAATAATTTGGAAATAGTTAAAAAGAATTTCATGTTTTCGGAAGAATTCAGAAAATTAACAATAAATCAATTTATCTTCTGAATTATTCAGAAGAATTCAAAGATCTTTAAAAGAGTTCAAGATATACACGTGAAGTTTAAGAAATCGAGAGAATTCTGCAGAATTCAAAAGACTTGAAGGAATCTACAATAATTCAGTCTGAATTCTAATGATTTTAAGAGAATTAAGAAAAGTGTTAAAAGTATTAAATTGAATTGAAATACTTCCACAGAATTATTCACAATTAAAGAAAAACGTGTGCATCATAATGCAGTAGCTGTTCATCCGTCAACCAAAGTTGCTAAATTTCGAAATAGTTGAAAAAATTCCATGTTTTGAGAAGAATTCAGAAAATTAAAAATAAATCAAGTCACATCCTAAGTATTTCAAGAAAACTCTTTAAAATCTTTAAGGGAATTCAAAAGATTACACGTGAAGTCTAGGAAATCGAGAGAATTCTGTAGAATTCAAAAGGCTTGAAGGGATTTACAACAATTAAACGTGAATTCTAAAGATTCTAAGGGAATTCTACAAAGTTTTTAAAGGTTTCAACTAAATTCAAAGACTTCTACGGAATTCTTCAGAATTCAGAAAACGTGTAAATCCTTATTCGCAAGTAGATTACCCGTTGACCAAAGGTGCGGACTTCGGAAATAATGAAGGGAATTCCTTGCTTTCAGAAGAAAAAATTAATCAAGTTATATACTAAATATTTCAAAAGATTTCTTTGAAATCTTCAAAAGAATTCAAAAGATTCCAATTGAATTCAAAGAATTCCACAGAATTCTGCAGAATAAAAAAAACGTGTAAATTCTAATTCACGAGTAGTTAAACCGTTGGCCAAAGGTGATGACTTTGGAAATAGTTAAAGAGAATTCCATGCTTTCAGAAGAATTCAGAGAAGTCATTACATTTGATTCGATTTTACATAAATCAGGGTTAATAGTTTGGACGGTCATTGATTATTTGCAATAATATGTAATAATATTTGAAATAATGCTCGAAGCAAGGTGAACTTACCGCTACAGGAGATATTGCTCTCCGGGGTCGCACGCCCACTTGCAACTGCCTGTTCACCTACATGCAATTGCAATGCCCTGTAGTACCCAAAATACGCACCGGACCCAAAAATGTCTTGGGACATTTATATTGACATTTATATATATTATT
>NC_046662.1:108133617-108140783 GCF_010883055.1 Belonocnema kinseyi | reverse complement strand
TGGTCGAGCTGTATATATAAAAAGGCTGTTTTACATAAGAACTGCGAAAAGAGTTTATTCAAGTACGGCTAATAAAAAACAGACCTTTCTTCCTATATCGAACGGAAGATTTAATCTACGATAATCAAACGCCATCTATAGATGTCACTTGCATCTCGGCGCGAAAATTCAAAATTGTTCAATTGAAGTATATCGACTACAGCTCGGCCTATCCTGACAAATGATCGCCCCGATCATCAGGATTGTCTGCAAAGAGAGTCATTGTTTGTCCGTCCCATGGACGCATTCTGTCAGAACCATAAACACTTGTAAACGGTTTTTGAGTTATTTGAAACCCATCGATATCTGCTATTAGGTAACGGTCAATTACGCAAGACCTTCTTTACTTCTAAGGGTCCTTTAAATTTAGGTAACCAATGTTTGATTAACACCTTTTTCTGTAACCACATTTGGTATCATAATGTAATCAGAACTTTTATACTTAGTAGGACATTTGTGTTTTTCGTCGAACAGTTGTTTATATTTTAACCGCATTGTCTCGCAGATTACATCGGATTTTTTACGCAACTTAACTCTAAACTCGGGTGGTGCCTCTCCGTTTTCACGTTCTAATAAAATGTTTCTAAATTCTTCGACCAGTAACCTTACTTGGTCCGCTCCGAAAACAAGACGAGTTGGTGAACCACCAATCGCTCTATTTACAGTGTTGTTAATTAGAAATTGCGCATTTTCTAACCCCTTTTTCCAATCAGAAGACTCGACCATTTTAGACAAAGTTGACCTTAGGAATCTAAATACACGTTCAACTGGACCATTTGCGCGAGAAGTGCCAGCGGCTACTTTGATATGTTTGATACCTCTTACAGTCATAAACTGATCAATTCTTGAGAAGTCAAACAGCTGCCTCTATCGATAACCAAAGATCTTGTTTTACTGTAGTGATGTATATAATTCTCAAGTTTCGCTATTGCTTTTTTCGCTAATGTCGACTTTACAGGGTAGAATACCTCAAATTTAGTGTAAACATCGAAGATATACTTGTAGCCATGACTCGCAGATTTTAAGGGTCCATATTGGTCGATAAATCTTGCTTCGAAAGGTCTTTTTGCCCTATCCTACAAATGTAATTCATCTTCGCTTTTAACAGATTGCACAGAATACGATAAACACTTCAAGCAATTGCCCACATATTCTTTTACTTTTTTACGCAGCTCTGGAAACCAATACACCCTCAAGAGCAATTCGTCAGTTTTATCAACCCTAACGTGACTATTACAAAGACTTCACGGCTCACAGTAGCTCATACGTTCGGAAACTCTGTGTTCTATCGTATACGAGAAAGTCTGAAGAAATAAGGCCCATCGTTTAATATGCGTGTTGATTTATTTTTTATTTAGGGCTTGTTTAATCGCGTTACAGTCGGTACATATTGCGAACGGTATTCCCGTCAAGTAAACTCGAAATCGTTCTAACGCGTAAAATATGGCTAGCATCTCCAGCTGGTAGCTGTGATATTTGCTTTTTAACTCTGTAGTTCGCCTGCTAAAATAAAATACGGAATCTAAGTAATTAACTTTTTACCGCTGCAAAAGAATAGCCCCGAATCTTAACGCGCTCGCATCTGTGTGTAACTCCGTGTACAGAGTAGGAATGTGAACAGCTAAGACAAGCTCGGTACAAAACCAGCTAGCCCTAGAAATTCGATTTCTAAAACTCCAACAAGACATTTATCTAAATATAGTTCAATTCGTGTTTCGCCATCAATTTTAGAACCTCCCTTAAAACCGACCAATTTTCATTTTAGACTTTCAGTCGCAATTATGAAGTCGTCTAAATATAACATCAGTTTTCCCTCGTTAATTAAGTCTTGGAAAATGCAATGTAAATACCTTTGGAAATAAGACGGCGAATTTACAAGTCCAAATGGCATTCGTAGATATTCATATTGTCCCTCCGGAGTACTAAACGTTTTATACTTAATTGAATTCTTGGAATTTCTTATATGGTGAACCCCATCCTTAAGGTCAAGTTGTGTAAACCAAACTTTACCAAGGAGTCGATCTAAAAGATTATCTATGCGTGATAGAGGGAAATGTTCGCTTTTTTCTTAATGCTTATTTTCCCTTTTTTCTTATTTTTCTTTTCTTAATTTTCTTGATGATTTTTTCTTAGTTAAAACTATTGAACTGCTATAGTTTGATTGGCTTGAACTTGTGTACCCTCGATCTAAAAGTCCCTTAATAATTTCTCAGTTTTAAAAGTTCGACTCATGACAATCGACGCGGTATAAAATAAATTTCCGGTTTCGGGCGATACTCATCTAGTAAAATTTTCAACATATTTTGATGGTTGAATTTTAGATCCTATTTGACTCACTGATAAATCACTTAGTTTATCAGGTTCTTACTCTACAAGATTAATTAACATCATACCATTCTCCGGATCTTCGTATTCAAAAGTTACTGCTTTACGTCTTATTAATGTTAACCCTGGGGTATTTCGAAACACGCGCTACAAAATCGCAGCATAGTTCACCATTGTGTCTGTTAAAACAGCAAATTTAATCCAAAATATGCTACCATTTAAAGGTTGCAATCTAACATCCACTTTGATATTGCCAATATAATACTCGCTTTTCAGATTCGTTAAAAACATGACTCACCGTCGAAGACTCCGTTGCCAACTTCCCATTATTTCCATGTGTTCTTCAAGATCCAGCAGGACACTGACATTCTTAATGTCCTGTCTTAAGACATTTGAAACAGGCTCCACGTTCCTTAAGTGAACTTTTACATTCGCTGGCCAAACGTCCGAATCCATGGCAGTTATAACACCTTGGTCGCGACGGCATGAATCCTGTTGATCTGGCAACTTCTGCTTTACTTTTCACAGCTTCATTCGGTTTAAAATTAGAACCAGGTTCTCCATATAACTTTGCACCGGGTTCTGTCCGCAAATCTTTGCGTGACTCATCCTTGGTCATTCCCTGCATTTTATCTAACAGATCTATGAGTGTCTTGTAATTGCCTGCTCGTGCATGCGTTTTAATAAAAAAATCATGTACCCCTTCTATCATGTAATCAATAGACAATTCTTCTGCTAAGTCCAATTTGTTAATCAACTTTAACTTTTCTTGAAAATACGTTCGAGTAAGAAGATCTTCACGACACTTGTAGACTGCTGTTAACTCAGCTTTCAACTCAGCTTTCAACTCAGCCCATAATTTTCCAACAATTCCGGGCGTATTATTGTACCAGTCAAGTACACGCTTCTTTAGTGTTTTCGAAGCTTGAAGCTTTATAATATTGTAATATTTTGATAATTTGCATTGTTGCCCATCTGACCTCCAATTCGCATTGCTTCCATCACTGCTCACGTAGTCGCTGCAATAATGTATTATACGTTTTTCATTACTGCTTCTCCTAATGGAGCTCTGTAGACCACGTCAGCACAAACACCTAATTTAGATATGCACACCATTTTCCACACGGCGGTTTTGTAAGGAGAATGAAATTGTTTGATTTGCTAGTGTATACTGTATTATTTTACGGAGTGGAGGTGTGGGGGTGGAAGGTAAGTGATGAGGTAAATAGGATACAGGAGAGGAATGTAAAGTGGACACTGGAATTGGTAAGGAATACGCCGAACTATATTGTCAGGAGGGAAACAGAAAGAACGAGTTTAGGGATCATAACAGGGAGTCGAACGTGTAAATTTGAGAGGAATACAACCGGCTAGCTGGTTTTGTACGTCGTTTTATACCCAACTTTGCCCTGATATCCAAACCGTTATATGGATTCTTGGAAGAGGGATCAGAATTTGTTTTCAGCAAAAAAGAAATGCGAGCTTTTGATATTTTCTTAGATTATTTGTTCACCGAGCTTGTCTTAGCTGTTCACAGTCCTACTATTTACACGGAGTTAAACACAGATGCGAGCGCTTTAGCATTCGGGGCTATTCTTTTGCAGCGGTAAACAGATAATTATTTAAATTTCGTATTTTATTTTAGCAGGCGAACTACAGAGTTAAAAAGCAAATATCACAGCTACGAGCTAGCGATTCTAGTCATATTTTACGGGTTAGAACGATTTCGAGTTTACTTGACGGGAATATACATATACATACATA
This sequence comes from Belonocnema kinseyi, assembly GCF_010883055.1. NCBI lineage: Eukaryota > Metazoa > Arthropoda > Insecta > Hymenoptera > Cynipidae > Belonocnema > Belonocnema kinseyi. The sequence goes on along the minus strand of NC_046662.1, from coordinate 108,136,655 downwards.
CTTACATATAAATATGGATGACGCGCGACGCGCTTCATGGAGATTTCTCTTAAGATTCCGATCTTTGGTCGATCAATTGTAATTTTCATGATACAGTGAGTACTTTCAGACTACACATCATCGAGTCAACTCAACAAGTCAAAACTGCTGACCATGAGGCCGCACGTTGGTAACAGAATACGGGTACTCTCCGACGCTGGGCAAAGTCTAGAGCAGAGGGAGAGATGTGTCAGAGAAAATGAACGTATTTTCTCCGACCGATGTCAACTTATCGGAGACCCTCCAGTTACTGTAGACCACTCGTTCAAACATTAAGTTCTCTCCCAATTGTAAAAAAAAACTTAAAACCCGCAGGGAGGATTATTTAAAATAAAATGTTTTGTTTTAGAAACTTTTAAAAGAAAAATATTTTTTAGGACTACTAGTTTCTGGATAGCCTTTTGGGGAAAATTCATAGCCGAAATAGATTTAAAGATAATAACTGTATTACAACTATTAAATTTTAAATATGAGTAAGCGTCACTTGGCTTTTTGAATAATTGCAAAATTTCTTCCAATTTTAAGACAAATTAAAAAACATCTGAGTGCTCAAAAAAATTAAAATACTAAAAATTGTGTTGTTTATAAGCTAAATAAATTTAGCATGAAAGTTATTAGATTGGTCACTTCAAACCCGATAATTCTAATGCGCAACGGCAGTTCGATATAATTATACATATTAGTTGAAACGAAAACATGTTTGAATTATATAGCGTTTTACCAAAATTGACAATTTTGCTGACATAACGTGTTAAATAAGTATCCCTTTTATACATGCCCTGAGACATCTAAAGCATTAATTAATCAGTTCCAATCAACCTTAATTTCAATTCCAATTATTATATGATTACTATTCATAAAAAAGATTTACCAGTTTTTAAACAATAGTTTATTTTTCACAACAATAAGATATAGGCCTATTAATAATAAATAAGATTATAACAAATGTTTCTAGCGCCAATTTACACAAAAATAATTTTTTACTATAAACCTCATCATGAAGAAGTCATGTTCGTGTCTTCTGGACCACCTCTCGTAGCAATTAATAACTCGTATAATTGATGTACTTGCTCATCCCTTAATCTTTCTAAATTATCGGTGCTTAAATTTTTTCCTAATGGCTTCGCCATTTTTATACCCTGCAATCCAAGTTGCTTTCCCAAAGAGATAGCATAATCCTAAAAATAATTTACAAGATTATTACGTGAAGAGAGGAGTGTTTACGAGCGTGCAGTATAATAACTAGTATAGTCCAGGTTTTCTTATTTATAAGATGAACTGAAATTCAGATTTAAGAAAACCAGATTTAGGACGTACCAAGAATTGTTACTTTATTATTTTTTAACTGATCATAAAAAACTGGATTTCTTTATCTGATTAAAATATTTCGCCTTTTTTCATTTCAAGTCGCGACGAAATCTGGATTCGTGCACAAACAACTTTGATCGTTTCGGGAGTCAAGCTAAATTTGAGTAATCGAAAACTGTCTGTGAAAAAGATGTTCAGGAAGGTTCGAAGAGGTTTGCTGGACAGTTTTAGCTCGATTAAAAAAATATTGATCAATCTGTTGATGTTTGAACTTTCCGGTGCGATCGATCTTCTCCCTCGTAGGCTACGTTCGGGTCGGGAGACGTTACTGCACCGTTAGCTGAAACACCGTAGCAGAGACTGGTCAGACACCGATCATTTTTATGTAAAACATGAACAATCAGCACTTATTCTAAGTTGAATAAAATGGGTAGAGATAGTTTAGAATCACTTGTATTATATTTTCTGTGGATATTAAAATGAAAAATATCTAATAATTAATATAACTTAACAAGATAAATAAAATTAAAATAAAATAGAAATGTTTGTTAAATATTAATTATTTAATTAAAAAAATAAAATGCGAGAGTTGTAACTTTTACTCAAACAACAATTTTAGATCAATTTACTGGTTAATTTAACTAGACTTTTTCCCTTAAAGCTCATTATTTTCTCTTTAATAAAATAGTAGATTCATTCTAAAAATTAACTTTTATTTTTTTCAAATAAGAACTTTCGTGTCTCAAGGAGTGGCAAAATTAAAAAATTTTATTCAGGAAGAAAAAATACTGATTATAAACCACAGTATTGCATTGTTTATTGTATTCAAATTAAAAGATCTCTAAAGTACTCTAAGGCAGTGTTCACTTAGCTCTGTGGCGACAACAGCTTGTCTGGCTCGACTCCTGAAACGATCAAGTCTGTGCACGAACTGTGCAACACCTCAGAAAAAATTATTTACTTTTTTCCTAAAAAACATTTTAAACTTTATCTAATTTCATCAGTCGCAAAAGATGGCAATACATACTTCATATGAATTTTATGAAAAAAAATTTCAACTTCCCACTTCGTCGCGAGTTCAAGTGAAAAAGTGCGAAATATTTTAATTAGGTAAAAATAGTCTTGTCTAAGTGATTCAAAAACTCAGAAAGCTACAATTTTTCCTTAAAAGGGAAAAAAATACGTAATTAAATTTTCAATAGGGATACGTATTTTCAAAATTAAAATTTGTAACTTTATTCTCAAGTGCTTAGGCACCTCTCCATTCAAGAAATATAATTTTATATCTACTTTCTTTGTAACCAGCGTCTCAATTGACACAAGCATCTACGTCGAGCAGAAAATATTTAATTGTTGGCTGGGCTTGCCCGCTATGGTCTTTTAGCCGCAATTCAATTAATGCCGGGTAATATAGATTTAAAATGTATTACACTAAATAATTAAATAATAACAATATTGTACGCGTGCGGAAAACAGTGCTTAGTCAATTAATAAGATACAAACATAAAACAATATCACTTTGATTGTAAATTTAAATTGTACAGTTTAATCACTTAAGAAGTGTGGCAACGAATTTTAAATGTTCCCTGTGGAACATTATTAAATTTGAAATAATTCGATTTGGAATACCCAGTTCGTTAATTGTTTTATTTTTACCACATGTGATATTATACCGTTTTTCAGCAATTTAA
>NC_046662.1:108126527-108133517 GCF_010883055.1 Belonocnema kinseyi | reverse complement strand
AGAAACTCTAGCATACAATGCAACCCGTCTTGCATTTGTGTAATGCAAAAAAGTACTATATAGGCGATTTTAGTTCGGCTTCCAAATCTCCCGCGCTCGAGATCTTGCGCTGATTGGTCAAAGGCTTCGAGACTCAGAAGACGTGCGCAAGATATACGTATAACCAAATTCTGAAAAAAGGTTATGTTACCCAGGATTCACCGCGCATTTATAATAAGTAATTAGTTACGAATTAAAAACAATATAACACAATATTAGAATGTGTTCACAAAAATTCTCGGGACGTGGCTTCTTTCGGAAATTTTTCTTAAATCTTTGTTTGCGAAATCTTTTTTATTCATTGAAATCGTTGAATTATTTGAAATCTATAATTACTCTAGTAACACCGCATATTCCCTCAATATTTCTACCATATCTCCTGCAATATACGCAATATTACAGGAAATATGGTAGAAATATTGCAGGAGTGTCTCTATGTCCTTTTTCTGAAATATAAAATTGAAAAATTATCAACTTCATATTTCAGAAAAAGGACATCGAAACACTCCAGCAATATTTCTACTATATTTCCTGTAATACCCTACCGAAAGAAATCTCTGAGTTTTCTTTAGCGAAATAGCTTGGCCCATTTGAGTCTATAAACAAAGTCGATTTGAAACAAAATAGTCTCGGAATAGTTTGAGAGATTCGGGTCCATTTCAAGATCCTTTTAGTGGTCGTTTTAAGAGTGGTGCGACGGTAATATAATGTTCCTTTTGTATTCGTCACGTACCGGGCGGGCAGTTATTTACAGTAGTTGGTCATGGCTAATCCGCTCTCCACTTTTAAATTTCTCTTCAAATTATTAACACTTTTTTTTAATTGATGAATTTTCTCATTATACTTATTTATAATTATAACTTATATACTGATATACAATTTTCTAGTTGAATTCAAAAATGTTGTCTTTTTTGGCGTATCTCATTATTCCATTTACGAGAAACGTTCTATTAATTCCAATTTTAAGCATTAAAAAAAAAGTTAGATATCTGAAGTCATCGAAACGCGTAGATTCCCAATTATTATGTTTTAGGCTGTTAACTATGAAATTTAAAGAAATCTACTTCTAAATTTTAATCCGAAAGCTTAACAAAGGACCCTTGAGTGTCGGCTATTCTATTGAGATAGCCTCTCTGCTTGTTATTTATGATCGTATTCTTATTTCAATTTCGGAAAGGATATTTTAAAGCCTCCAGACCACTTAAACGAGCTTCCTGGAACTTCAAAAATATCTACCTGAGTGCCTGCGGAGAATTTCTCTGAGATTCTTTGACCTAAAGAATTTTTAGTATATACTCAAAGATTCTTTTCGGTAGGGTATTGCGGATATTGCAGGAAATATGGTAGAAATATTGGGGGAATACGCGGTGTTACTAGGGTAGTAAAAAAATCTTCTAAAATGTTTCGAAACCTTTTCAAATCTTCCAAATGTTTTAAAATCTTTGAAATCTGGTGAACTGTAACCTTTTCAACATTTTTGAAACCCTTTACATTTTTTAAAAGTTTAAAAATCTTTGTGAAATTCTTATGAAATATTTAAAATCTGATAAACACAGTTTAGTGTCGAAATGTATAGAAAATATTGTTAATAAAAACAACAACAAAATTAATTTGTAAATAACAGAGATTTTTAAGGTAGAACATTTTTAAGTCTATTAAAAAAACGGTGAAAAAAGTGCAAAGAGTGCGGCGACCAAGGCCATTATTTGCATCTGTTGGCACCTGTTGGGGAGGTGAAAGTAAACCTAAGCGAAAAGCAACGCGTGAACTTAAACGAGAGTGAACTTATCTGGGCGTAAACTTAAACAGGATTTTAGTGTAGTTACATTTTGAAGAAAGTTTGTATGTTAAAAATCCCATGACCCCACTGTTGAGTTTTCAACAGTCGAATTTTGTAGAAAACGCAACTGCTGATAATACAACTGTTGAATTTTCAAGCAAGAAGATTAATGTTTTACCATAAAAAACGAATCTTCAATGAAATGGATGAATTTTCTACAAAATAGATAAACTGTCAATTAAGGAATAAAATGTTCAATAAAATATGAGAAGACGTACTTTTTGTAGTATTAGGTGGACGGAGCAACAAAATCACAACATAGTAGAGTGCTACGATGCGAGTGTGGCCCCTAAAATAGAGGGTTACATGGCACGACTGCATCCTCTGTGGTGCGAGAAATACCCATACCTATCACACTTTTCGCACCAACGTCTGCGAAACCATGCCGACCTACTCCCAAAACGGGGCTATGTAAGCGGAGCACCTACTCTACCACAGCCAGAACAAGCCGGCAACAAAGAAAGAGAGGCGATACTAAGACCAACCGCGGACAGGCATCCGATAGAGGAAGAGCGATGCTTTATGACCCGGAGAATTATCAACATCCAGCTATAATGAAGCGAGAGCTTTGGCCGATGCGAACCGTAAAACAAAACTAACGGTTAATCATAAGACCAAAAGACGAATGCATCAACTTGCCATAAAGATAGGCTGGACAAGACAGTACGCGTCCTGCATTCAATGTGTGATTGACTACATAACATCTGGCAGGAAGTTTACCAGATGGTATCAAGACCTTCCGGTAGAAAAAGTTTCCATCGACCCATCACTATCTGGCCCATACCTTCACCTCATATTTAAAGTCGGAAGAGCCAATTCCGGCGTGGTTGGTGCAAGGACGAATAGTACTCCTGCCGAAAATATTCAACTAAGCTGGCCCGAAGAATCACTTGTCTGAACACACTGTATAAGATCTTAACACCTATCCTAAATGATAGGCTTGTTCGGACAATTGGACCTGTGTGACAAAAAATGTATGAACAACTGCGGCTCAAAGAAAGGCTTAGCTGGATGTCGGGAGAACCTGCTCATCGTTATACGTGGTGCATAGATACAGCATCCTACCAGCGTGACCTATCGATGGCCTGGATTGATTACCGGAAAGCTTTTGATTCGAGCTCCCATAGACTTATCATCTGTCTTTTGGAATGCATCAAGTTTCATCCGCAAATCGTGAGGTACATAGAGAGATTGGCCCCGCTTTGGAAAACTAGATTTACTATCGCAGGTGGAAAAAATCGTGTGACAACTAACAAGGCCACCTTTCAGAGAAGTGTCTTTCAGAGCGACACCATGAGCCCAATCCTCTTTTACCACACATTATTACCACATCTCTAGCTTTCGCCATTCTCATGGGTAATTTTGCGACAGACCTGCAAATCGAAAGCGTAGGCTTACTCATGTATTTTACATGGATGATCTTAAGATTTATGCTAAAAATAAAGAGCAACAACATCTAGCTTCAGGGATTGTTGAGCGATACAATAAGAAAATAGGAATGCAATTTGGGTTAGTAAAATGCGCCAACATTTATTTGAAGCGAGGAAAACGAAATGGCCTCCTTGAAGACCCTGAACTCGTCGATAGAAACGCTATACGACACCTTTGCGCTGAAGAGACTTATACATATCTGGGTGTGCGACAGAGCCACATTCAGAATGTGACATCCATAAACGAACTCAGACCCCTTGATTTTGGGACGCGAAAGGTTATGCACATGAAAAATCATGGATCTTAAGTCTTCTGTTCCGCGATTTTACATCTCACGCCGTCAAGGTGGCCGCGAAATATTGAATATTAAATATCTTCACAACAGGATTATTGTGGGTGCAGTAAATAGAGTTACAATTGAAAGGGCCTCTCTAATTAAACTGTTTAGGAAGCACGACGAAGTGGGCAAAGGATATATATATGTTCATTCAATTACATATTAAAATAAATCGACGTTTTGACCGGTCTTTCGGTCTTCCTCAAGATAATAAAATTATAACAAAAGTGTCTGTAAAAACATACCTTTTTGACAAAATGCAGTTCCTACATCTAATAATAAATTTCAAACCAAATAAATTAATCTATGAATTAAAATCGTTACCTGAAACAAATCGATCGATGACATTGAAAACACAAAACCAAACGGTTATCAAGTCGAATAATTAAAAAAAATGTTTCACATTTTTAATTCATATAATCGTCCTCTTTACACAAAAAGAGGAGACTACTCGACGAAACTCTTTTTAAATCATTGTATCCGAAGCAATAAAAATTCTTATAGTCAATGTTATGAACTGAGCCAGGACGACGTTTTCAGAAAACATTTAATACAGAGAAGGTGATATGATGTCACATTTAATTATGATTAGATATTGAATATTTCAATTTCCCTGACAATTCCCTGACATTTCCCTGCCATTTAGACGAATATCCCTGACAGAAAATTATTACAAAAGCGAATAAGGTTCCAATAATGTGCTAAGCAAAATAGTGAAACAAGCCAGAAAAATGTGCTTTACTTGGCAGTATGGATAAATGAAGGTCAGACAACTCAGCGGCGCAACTAACGAAAAACAAAATGTCATACAATGACATTATAATGACTATTCGCTTTTGAGAAAACAGGGTGGCGCTAGCTTACCGTCAACCCATGCGGCACCCTATAAAAATATCATGGAATTTCAAAAAATGACTAGGTTAGATTTTTTGCTATTTTCTGCTTTACAATGCGCTATGAATCGCTTTTGTAAAATCAACTCTTATTTAAAAAGAGTTGCCCCTTGTAATGAAAAAGTATAAAAAATGACAAGGCTATTTTATTTTTCTATATATCTGCTTTACAAAGTGATATGAAACACTTTTTTTTAAAATAAATTCTTATTCTTAACAGCAACTCTCTGTGCTGCAAGAACGTATTTAAAAAAAGAAACTATCTAGATGGAAAATACTTTTAAAATATTAACACAGTATTTTCAAAGCTTAACTTAGGAGCAAAATTATTCTTCACCCCTAATCGCTACAAAAACAACCCCCATATTTGTAACCGAATACAAACCTGCAGGCTGATAATTTTTTCAAATAGTGATGAAAACTATTTTCAAAGATGAGTTAAAATAATTTTAAAACCCCAAAAAGCAGCCGTATGACTAGGGATGCTGGGCATCTACATTTACGTTCTGTACATAATTGTCACATAATATCAAGTCGCCAATTTATTATCTCCTGCAAATACAGGATCGTGGTGTTTCTGCTAATAAATATTCAAGATTCGAATTTGTGAAAATTCGATTTTATTAAGTTAGTTCGTTTTCTTGATTTTTCCAGCGGGTTAACATGGTAAGGAATTATGTTCCAACTGCCCCAGAAAAACACCCCTAATGTGAAATATAACTTAGTTTGATGAGAAGGTCTATCAGAATCTTTTCGACTCTGCTACTATCAAAACTTCCCAAATTTCAAACATATCCAGGTATATCAGTCCCTGGGTTGTCGACAGACGCAATGCTCTGAGGTATGAAATTTTAGCATCCCCAAAAAATTACCCTTGTCTCAAAATTGGTCTGAATTTGATTGGTAGTAGAATATGTACATTTTTGGACACCTACCTTAGTGAAACCCATATAAATTCGACATTATCCAGGTAGATCGATCTCATGATTTTTTTATCGACTCAATGTTGTAAGGAATCAAGGTTTAGTATCCCCATAAAACTACCCTTATCGCAAAATTCGTCTGAATTTGATTAGTGGTACACTATGTACATTCCTATTGAACTGCATTAGGGAAACCCATACATGCTGTAAATGATCAAGTTTTATTAACCCCAAAAAACTGCCTTTGTCGTGAAGTTAATCTTAATTTTATGCAAATGGTTATCATACATACAAGATCAAAGAAAAAACAGAGATAAAAGCCAAAATGTATTTTAAAACATATATGTATATCCCCAGCATCCCTATTCACAAAAGTGGTTTTTAGGATTTTAACATGATTTCAACTTATCTTTAAAAATAGTTTTAATAACTATATGAAAAAATTATCACACCTAGACTGAAAAATAACTTTGATGAGAAATAGTTATGATTAAAAATATCATGTTATTATTTTATAAGTAAGTTCCATCTATGTAGATATCGACTTTGTTCAATACGTGTTTTCATTACAGGGTGTTTCTTTTTTATAAAAGGGTTAATTTTACAAAAGCAATTTATATGGCATAAGTTTTTGCAGCACAGGGGGTTGTTTTTTAAAATAAGGGTTGATTTTACAAAAGTGTTTACATCACATTGGAAAGCCAAGAAATAGAAAAAAGATCTAGCCTAGTTATTTTTTAAATACTTTTTTTATTAAAGGGGGTAATTTTTTAAAATAAGGTTTGATTTTACAAAAGGGATTCATGGCCCATTGTAAAGCCGCTGATTTTTCTGACCTGATTAATTAACTAAAGGATATGTATCCAAACTATAAATAAAGAAATAACTACAAATAAAAAACTAAGAATCGAATTCTATTTTTAAGGAATGTACATTGAAAAAATATTGATATTAATATTGATATCAGGAAGTGCTTCCAAAATATTATAAAAACATATAAATTTCTATTTTCCCTGACAGCTGCTTCATTTCCCTGACATTTCTCTGGCCAACTTTATTTTCCTTGACATTTCCCTGACTCCCCTGACATGTGGCCACCCTGATTGAGTCATTACAGTCATAGATAAATTCACAGCACGCGCCTTTGAATTAAGATGAATTCTATAAGTTTTCTTTTGTACGTAATAATTTCTTTTGCTAAAATCCTGATGTTATTAAAATCAAAATCGAAATAATGGTCAAAAGACCAAGCATGTTGAAATAGGCTTGTGTTATTACCGGTTCTGCAATCTCTTTTGTGTTCAGCTATTCGCGTTTTTTGTCTTCTGCTAGTTTCACCTATGTAAATCTTTGAAGAACCTTTACATTTTATGAGGTAAACAACACCCGATAAATTTTCTATTGACCCTGGATCATTTTTTTTTTGTACAAATTCTCTAATTTATTACTGTTTCTGAAACATACGTTTATATTAAATTTTTTAAGAGAACTCTTAATTCTTTCAGATAAAACTTGTATTTACGGAAG